>NC_041401.2:33873552-34086052 GCF_900747795.2 Erpetoichthys calabaricus
GCTCCAGGCTCAGTTTGTACCCAACGAGCTTACCCTACCAACCGCTCCCTTGCTTCTCTACCACCCAAGTGAGACAGTTATGTCACTGGTGAAAATCAATAGCTGTTAAGAAGTCACAATTCCCAAGATAACCAGGCTTGGGAGTCTTTTTCGTTGTAAGGACTACTCTATTTCAAAATGTGCCCAATTCCCATACACCTTTTGAAATAGTTAACCTTAGAAAATAAACTTTGCAGAAGCAATAAAGGCAGCTTCAGACTTTTATATTTTGTAGCCTGACACTCTTTATGATTTCCTTGCTCACAAGGACATCAGTATACTTTATGTGAGAATGTTCTGACATTTTGTACTCGTTTAGAAATTTACATTTAGGTACATTCACTATCTGACCACAGCATATTTCCAGGAATTATTCAATGTCTTGACCTGGTAGTATTCTGTGATGAGTTTCCTGATATTCTAAACTCGGTTTTATCCATACATGCACAAAACTGAGAGTTTATCAGTAAATTTCTGAGATTGGCCACATGTGAGAAAAGGCTTTGGTATGACAATTAAATTGTAAGTCAATAAGATGTGGGCTCAAACAGAGTGAGTTGTCAGCTAACTTAGAAGGCACAGTTTTGTGGTGTTAAAGGAGAACCCAAAGAAAAGCTCACTAGACATGTAGAAGACCTGCAAATCTCACAGTACAGGGCCCGAAGTTGACAGTGGTCAGCTAATTAGAGGCTGTAAAATTTCCAGTAGGAATATTATTTTTGGCTACTTAAAAGCCTAATAGAACATTACAATTTTTAATTGTTATAACTTATAGAGAATGATATGTAAAAATTCACATGCTATTATTAGCATAGTCCTTCTGTCTCATCTATTTTTTTTAATTCGTTAACAGTTTCAACTATTAAACTAAAATGAGTGATTGCAGCAGAAAGTTCACTTTAAGCTGTTTCCTCTTCTATGGCTGCTACCCTCTTAATTATTTTTGTCTTTTTGACAAACCTAAAGTGCATATTTGATATCTAAAATATTATTTTGACAACTATGCATTTGAATATGAGATATCAATTAGTGATGCATTTAAATGGAATTTTTGGTCAATCCTGATGTTTCCACCTTAATTTTGAATTGAAGGTTTGAATGGTTTTAGTTATACTAGAAACTTATTCTGCATTATCAAAGAACAACAGAGGCATGTGAAATAGAGATGAACACTTTTATTATTCAATTGCTGACATTCTCCTTTGTAACAGATTTAAGCAGCCAGTACTTTCTGGGGGAAAAAAACAAGCTGTGGCATGTCTTCGTAGCCAAAATACTCAAAGTTCATGTAGAAAAAAAATGCTTAACATGAACATTCTGGGCGGCACGGTGGCGAAGTGGGTAGCGCTGCTGCCTCGCAGTTGGGAGACCTGGGGACCTGGGTTCGATTCCCGGGTCCTCCCTGCGTAGAGTTTGCATGTTCTCCCCGTGTCTGCATGGGTTTCCTCCGGGCGCTCCGGTTTCCTCCCACAATCTAAAGACATGCAGGTTAGGTGGATTGGCGATTCTAAATTGGCCCTAGTGTGTGCTTGGTGTGTGGGTGTGTTTGTGTGTGTCCTGCGGTGGGTTGGCACCCTGCCTGGGATTGGTTCCCTGCCTTGTGCCCTGTGTTGGCTGGGATTGGCTCCAGCAGACCCCCGTGACCCTGTTTGGATTCAGCGGGTTGGAAAATGGATGGATGGATGAACATTCTGGGTATCTTAAAAACATCACAACACCATGCCATTTGGTATCCTGGTATTGGATACTTAAACAATCCGGATGCTGTATCTCTGTCATTCCAGTAGGTGTACATAACAAACTTTAAAACTGCTTTTATGAATCCCATATCAAATAGCATATAACAGGGACATATGCATTGCATGTTTTGCTGCAAATATTAATGCTGAGGTCTACATTGATTATTTAGATGGTAAACCATCATAGACAGGTAGAACAGCTAGCAAATAAATACACAAAAAGAAATACTGTGAAACGTGACAATAAATAAATGTGTAACAATGTTTTTTGTTGCTTACTTATTTTTGTCTACAGTATTCCTCCAAGTGCAATATGAAATATGGCTTGAATTTAAAACTAACTCGTCAAAGCAGAGAGGACGGGCCCTATTTATTTATTTAGTTGGTTAGTTTTATGTGAAATATTCTCAATAGTGGCAGAGCTATTGCAACTTTAATACAGAATCATCCAGCAGTGTATTATGTTTGCATTAAAACTGCAATAGATCTTGTTTTAACATCTTTTACAGTTTGGATGTAGGGGGACATGTTTTTCACAAGGGACAAAACTTAAAGCTAATACATTTTAACACACAGGCAAACCTGTTCTTCCTTTTTCTTAAGTGCCCAATAAAATAAATTCCTGCACTTTTTACCCACAGCGACTCAGCTGTCCAAAATGGAGAAAGCCATAAGCTGGGCCATTGCAACGTCAGTTATGTGGGCATTCCAGCAAATTGTAAACACTTGATGGAAAAGGCAAGGTGATGCCTTTATTATGACTCCTTTTCTCTCTGCACATATTTGCTGCACAGTTCGACCCATACTCTTAAGTTATATCTGGTCCCTGCAGGCAGTCCTGCTATGCCGAATGAGAGTTAGTGAAAAAAGCACAATGATACTGATTGGAAATTTGGATGTTGCCGTGTATGATTTGTGAGTTTCAAACAAATCCTGGACAAAAAGGGATTTTTTTTCTCCCAGAAAATTCAGGACACCTGGTCATCCCTCTTATTATCATCCTTATTAATTTTAGTGTTCAGTTTCTTTACCTCAGCAACAAGTAAATGTAGTTTTCCAGCCAAATACAAATTTTCCTTTAATATTTCTTCATACACCTCGAACAATGAAGCAGCAACCATATCTCTGAGTGCAAATCTTTTTCTTTTATGGTCCACTGTTGCCCTCTACATCTCTGTCACCAGCTGACATCTCGAGCAGTTGTTTCTCCAGGGCTTATTTTGCTTGTCTTTCAGAATCTTGGTAAACAAAAATGATCTCTGTATTTTGAATCCAGGATATTAGATAGATAGGTAGTATAGCGGTCCTGAGAATGTGCCACTGAAGCATTTTGAGACAGCCTCCAAAAGTGTGTTTTTCGCTGTATGAATTCCGCAGTCTGTTTTGCTACCCTTGCTAAAGCAGATGTTTAAGTGCTTCAACAGAAGGAATCACATCCGCAATTGTAGATGAATGCGTGCCTATGTCTGCAGTAAGTTGATTGAATGGTTCAAGTAGAGTAATCATGTTTTCTACAAGTTTTCACTAATCTGCCTTGAGAGCTGCAGGAAGCTCACTTTCAGCACCATATACAGCAATAGTGTCTGATCAACCAGCCTTTTCAATATATAATATGTACTGTTCCAATGAGTTGGGACATGTTGCTATAGAATTCTTGTTGGCAAGCTGTGAGTGCTTAAAATGAATGTCTATTAATAATGTGGCTTCTGTGGCTCAATAAGACTTCATTCACGGAAGGCTGCAAAGTGTGAGCCATGCAGCCTAAACTTTAAATGCCAACTTTCTTCCATAGTTTTTGTCATGTAGTGAGTGTTGTCACAAAGCACAACATGCACATTGTTTTTTGAAATGTTCCACTTTGGTAACATGAAATTAAACGCTTGTGTGATGTTTTTCTGCTGCACCTTAAAAATGTTTATAAAATTCTTCCTCACTGAACTATGAAAAATGTATTAAAACTATTCAGTGAACTGATAATGTTGGCCTGCCTGAACGGTCAGTCAGCAGTATTTATGAACATCAGCCAATAACAATATGGTTGCAGATATATTGTATATCTGTAATATAAACAATATGTGTTTAACTAGTCAAAATGAGAATTATGGATATCTACATTTCAGTATTAATTGAATGTAAGTTACAGATATCCATAATGCGCTTCATAATATATACAACTAAAGTACTTTTCCCATTGACTTCAGCTTGCTGTAGGCAGACAATTTGACTAGACATGGTGCTAGTACTGGGCCAGAAAGTCCCATGCCCACCTACAGTATTTTGCTTATTAACCCACCTTTCCTTATATATATATATATAAATCCTGCGACAAGACTTTTTTGAAGAGATTTTTTCAAGTCCCGCGAGATGACACTTATGACATGAGATTGTTTCAAGTTACGCCCTCCCCTCAACCATATTCAAACACACATACGGTCGACTCACATCTCATTCATGTGAATTCTCTGTCACTTCTTATAAATTATGTTTTCCTCACTTTAAGTTCCCAATTAAAGAAGACGTATTATGTCCAAATCTAATTGAAGAATTTCATCACAAAGGTTATCAACAGAAAAAAATAGTACACGGGCAATTCTAGTACTGAGAAACAATGAAGTCAAATGAATTAACACCAAAAATGTCGATCGGTTACACGACAAATTGGCAAATTGGTTAAATGCGTATCAATAGACTATGCTGAAACAGTTGGTGGTGATCGTGCGAAACATGAAAACATCAACATACAATATTCCGAAGAATATCTACAACCATTAACAACGTCTAGTCTTCCAACGCACAAATTACTGTAGAAGGAAGGATGTACCCAAGAAAGGTAATGTGGTAAATCTTCCGCAGATAACATTAGACAACAAAGGAGATCTTGATATGCCATTCATATTAAAACGTTAACTATTTCCCGTCAGAAAAGATTTTGCAAAGACAATTAACAAATCACAGAGACAAACATTCGAAAAAGTCAGTTTATTTGAGAGAAAGAAACAAAACTCTCCCACGGGCAGTTATATGTTGCGTTGTCACGACGTAAGTCCAAAGACAATCAAAATTCAATGTGATTATTGATGAAAATTTAATTGAAAAAAATTTTTATACTTAAGTTTTACAGTAAAAGTGTAAGTTTAAAAATATTTGCATGTTAATTTCAAGGCCAAACAGAATGAAATTGTATAACACAACAAAAAACTTGAACGCATCATGAAACTTAATTTACTTTCAAATTATTACTTTTTAATATGGTTAATTGCTCACTATAATGTAAAATAGTTAGTTCTATTATGCATAAGTAACAACATTAAAATAACAATCTGTTTAAATTGTACATCCGCATCCCCAAACGCGAGCTGCAGAACCACAAAGTGGCTTGCGCATAGCGCTGGCCTGGGGGTTGGCAAGCAAAGTGAGCAATATATATATATATACAGCATATATATACACACACACAGTATATATATGGATAACAATTTCACTGTGTACAGTATATCTGCCTATCAGGGTTTAGAAAGTATGATTGTGACTGGTGTACTTTAAAGTCAATCACTTAGAACATCTGATGTGAACAGGAGGCTATCAATTAGCATCTTAACTGAATTGACAAGATATGTAGGTATGTACTGCTTGACAGAAACATGAAGGTTAGCACAAGCAAGTAAAAATTTCACTGTACTCTGTAGTCATTACGATAATCGTGAATTATGTTTCAACCATCTGATGTTGGCAGTAAATGCCTCTTTTCCAAGCGAATACTCCATTACTGGTTGTGCTGACTTTAGCAGTGGGTTTACACTAATACAGCTAGCGAGTGTCTTAGAAAATTCACTACCGCCACAGTGCTAAACGTTGAAGGACCAGCAACTATATTAGCCTCTCAGAAGATTTGTGTGTGTTCTCACAAACTTAAGGCAAAAGACAAACAGAGAAGGGCCGATTCATTCCCTAGCAGAAGTTTTTGACACTTCTATTTAGGACATGTTCCCAAACCTCTTAATTAAAATTTTGCCTGAAGCACCACTTATAGATTACGTGGTCTTGTAGTCGAACTACAATGCTGACAGCACAACTGAAGTCTTGGTCTCCTCACATTCAAGAAAGATTTATCAGACTCTGAACTGTGGTGAGATCATCAATATGTATAAGTCTCATCAATTCCAGTTCTGAAGATTATAAAAATATGCCATCAGTTTACTTTTATTGTTTGTAAGGTGATTTAAAGTATTATTAACAAAACAACACATTCAAAGTATAGCTATTCAAAAAAAAAACTGAGGTCCCCATTTGCATTAGCATGACTGCATTTTTAAAATTATATATTTTTTTTTCAATTAATGTGTAGTTAACAATAGTAAAAATAACATTAGACCCACTAATGGCAAGTTTATGCCTTCCCTTTTATGAAATCCTACCTGTCTTTAATTACATATTACTAGTTAAAAGAGTATTTTAAGTTTTGATGCGAGGTGCGCCACAAGACAGCAGTGTGTTTTTTTTTTTTTTTTTTTTGTTTTTTTTAAACTTGTTTTTTTTACTTTAAAGAGGTACGTGTTGTGCTAGTGGTGTAATGCCCCTGCCAGTCTTGGTTTAGTTGAATGATTACTGTGGGATGGGAGTGGGTGATTCTCGATTAGCAGCCTATAGGTGGGAATGGATGGAGTAATGTGGGAAGCAACACACTTTAAAATGTGAAGGTGAGGTAGTGAATACCCTGCTACTACAGAGCAAGGGTGAAGGAGAGTACCTTTGGGTCCACAGAAGTGATAAGGTAGAGACCAAGGCTGGACTATGCTTCTGTATCCATCCTTAGTTTTGCAACCTACTCTGCAATTATCTTTCTACCTGAGTGTCAGGCATGACCTAACACACTGACTCCTTGTGTATCTTTAATTCATTCAAACTAAAGATATCTGATGCAGCAACCTGCACACATCTCCAACTGAAAACTCCACACGAGTCCACGGTGAGAGGCTTCTCAACTCTTATGTTCATAATGTATTTTCAGATATCACTAATTAGAATTCTGACTAGGCAGAATATAATTATTGATATCAAAAATAAGAATTTGCGCAAGGCATTACAGTTTATGTGGCTTGCCATACAGATCTGTGCAGCTTCAACTCTAAATTTGTTAACATAATTCAGAAGGGTGTTGATTTATTAATTGCATTCTGTGCACCAGTTTGTGTGATGTTGACTACAGTCTATACTGTAATATGGTTTTTCTTCCTGTAGAAGTTTGTGTGGGTATTTTATATTTTCATTTAGCTATTTTGTCAGGTTGTAATATTTTTTGTTAGTTTCTTGCCTTGACAGTTTCCAGGTTAGAATTCTAACCTAAGACTTTGAAGTCGTGAGGCAGTAGTACTAAACACTGAGCCAATCTACAATCCTACCTAATAATGTGTTCTGGATAATCAATATTGCAAACACAAAAACAGAAGGAAAAAAATACTTTGTTTTTCTAACGCCTCTATCATATTTCAATTTTCTTTATGTAGTTATGAAATGTTGTGGAGTGTAAACTAGTCACAAATATGTTTGAAATTGCTTTTGCATTGATATAACTTGTATTTTTTATGTTGAAATGACATTTTTTCAGTTATTGAATATGTAGCTGGGTTTATATAAAAGCCCAGAAGTATTAAGCATTAAAGAAATTTGGAACTTCGTATCATTCATTCATTTGTAACTTCCAGGAAGTACATCCACATATGGATGAAATATTTTATGAGTACTGCCTTGTGCTATTCTTGAGACATTGTATTTGGCAGGCAGATGATATGATATCAAGACAGTACGTATATGAAAAATATTAAAGGAATACTCCATTCAAAAAGTGATCTTTTTAAATGTTATTTGCCCTATATCCTTGTAGTGGTGGCTGAAAAAATAGTTTAATCCCATGTTTTCATGCAGATTGGAGAGAGAGAAGTTTATACCATGTCTGAACTCGGTCATGGCCAGTACTATACAAATGCAAATGATTTGAAAAATATCCATGGAAAAAAGAAAAAAAAAACTTGCATTAATTATGTCATATACTCTACATGTCTGTTGGTCTAGTTGCTTGCTCAAAATGTGCAAAACAAATGCATGTGTACATTTATAGGGAACCCAAAGACTCATGGAAGTCACTTTCTGAATTGAAGAATTAACCCTTGACTAACAAATTACGAGGAGAGGTGGGTCTTTAAGTCAAAAAGTCAGCTTTCCTGTTTATGTAAGCACTGATGATTTCTTTTTTCCATAGGTGTTTTTACAGTGTGTGTTAGTGGTGGCCAGTGCTGTACAATGATTTCTGTTCTGGCATAAACTTCTTTCTGTCCATTCTGCAAGTAAATGTGAGATTATTTTTTTATTTTTCAGCTACAACTACAAAATAAGTGGATTATTTGTTTAAGAGTGGCCATGCTACAGTATTTTGCTTTACTAATGATGGTTAGTGTAGTTGCTAAAAAAAAAAAGCATTTCCTAAATCAAATACAAAGGTTAGTAGTAAATTATGTTATGAGTGGGAAACTAAACCTTCTCTCTGTTTTGTATTTTTCCCATGGGATCAGATTCTTCCCCACTGTGTAAACACATGTGTTGGTGACTGAATTACGCTGTTGACCATGTTATCTCATTTGAGCTTCCACTTCTCCATGTTCCTGAGTTTCAGTAGAAACGCTATATTAGAGCAGTGAGCCATTTGTGCATCTGTTTGTATTACAGTTTTAACTTTTTTTACTTTATTTTTACAAAAGCAGAAAAGAATGCTAAGCATAGCAAGTTCAGCTGTTTTATTTATTAGCATTGTGTGCTATACCCTATTCCATGAGCTTGAGACTCACAGCTCTTCCAAAATCTGGACAAGTACAAAGTGTTTTGTAAAATACATACATCCAAGCAGCACACACAACCATTGGGGAGAATAAAAACAATCTGGTAAAATGCAAAATGATTAAATGGAACCAGTGAACTCATCCAAGAGACATGCATCAGTGTGAATGATGATTCATCCACCCACTAGATAAATCATCTACTCATTTTAAGGTGTGAAATTTTCACATCAACTCAATTTTTGTATTTTCTGAAGTTTTTGTAAAAGAATAAAAAAAAAAAAACTACTTTCTATAGTAAAGGTCCATAGTTAAAAGGAAAACTTTGAATTCTCTGAGAATTTTTATGACCCTTTTGTGTGTGGGTGTCATAGATATTAAGATATGCATGTGTATTTATGAGTTTGTTCTTTATGTATTTTAAAAACATGTAAGTAAATCTTAAGTAAATTTGAACAATTTTGGCAGAGAATACTTCAACAGAGCACACCTCCAAAACAATAAAAGAAAGCTTTCCCTACCAATTAATTAATTTCCTTATCAATACTGCAAACACTCCTGCTTATTGCCTCCTGACTCCCTACTCAAAACTTCTTTCTGCTGCACCTTCCTTTTTCTCCTAACTTCTCCTGTCACTCATTTCCTAAAAGGCATGCCAGCCACTTAAAGAATGGAACCTCTTTACCCAGTCCCATCACTTGCAGCATTCATTCCACCCTTTCTGCTCCTCCATAGCACATCACAAACTGCCTGTATGTCACAATATATTAACAAAACATAACAGAATTGAAAAAGAAAATTACAGTACAATAGAACATTAATAAGTTTACTGTCGGTGGGTTCATTTTTTGACGCTTTTTCAATTTTATTGGCATCGCGATTTAAATCGTTCACTGTTTTTCTTCTAACACCACACACATACGTATTTTGAAAATGATAAGGTATAGGAGACTAATTATAGCAAAAAGAAAAGCTATGAAACGCTATTAAAACTGAAAGTACGTAACTGACAAAGATTTAAAAATACGGCATGAAGTAGTACTGGGTAAAAACACTGTGCTTAGTACACGGGTGTGTGTGTGTGTGTGTATATATATGTGTGTGTGTATATATATATATATATATATATATATACACAGTGAGGAACATAAGTATTTGAACACCCTGTGATTTTGCAAGTTCTCCCACTTAGAAATCATGGAGGGGTCTGAAATTCACATTGTAGGTGCATTCCCACTGTGAGAGACATAATATAAAAAAAAAATTCAGGAAATCACATTGTATGATTTGTACAGAATTTATTTGTATTGCACTGCTGCACATACGTATTTGAACACCTGAGAAAATCAGTGTTAATATTAATATATACAATGCAATGCTCATCTCATTGATCAATTCTTAAACTTCAATGAATTTTCAAATTCTACACTGAAATTTTGTTCTCTCTGAGATTTTTATTTAAAATCACTGAAATTCCAAATTAGTTTATTTAATGTGATGTTTTTATGTTAAGGGAAAATATTAAGAAAGTAAAAAAAAAAACAAAGGAAGTCTACTCTTTGAATAAGTATTCAGTCCCTTTGTTGTATAAACTTTAAGTTTATACACGCAAAAACAATTGCATAACAAAGACACAGTTAAATTAAAAGTGGTCCCCATCCAATATTCAAATAGCTGCCATATCTATTATATAAAAAAAATCCTGAGACAAGACTTTTTAAAGAGATTTTTTCAAGTCCCGCCCTCTTCTCAACCATATTCAACCACACACATGGTACTCTCATTTGTGTGAATGCTTTTGTCAGACACAGTTCCTGCTCTCTCAGCTCTTATAAATTTTGACGTTATCCTCACTTTAATTTCCCAATTAAAGAAGACGTATTATGTCCAAATCTAATTGAAGAATTTCATCACAAAGGTTATCAACAGAAAAAAATAGTACACGGGCAATCCTAGTACTGAGAAACAATGAAGTCAAACAAATTAACACCAAAAATGTTGATTGGTTACACGTCAAATTGGCAGATTGGTTAAATGCGTATCAATTGACTATGCTGAAACAGTTGGTGGTGATCGTGCGAAACATGAAAACATCAACTTACAATATTCCGAAGAATATTTACAACCATTAACAACGTCTGGTCTTCCAACGCACAAATTACTGTAGAAGGAAGGATGTATCCAAGAAAGTTAATGTGGTAAATCTTCCGCAGATAACATTAGACAACAAAGGAGATCTTAATATGCCATTCGTATTAAAACGTTAACTGTTTCCCGTCAGAATAGATTTTGCAAAGACAATTAACAAATCACAGAGACAAACATTCGAAAAAGTCAGTTATTTATTAGAGAGAAAGAAACAAAACTCTCTCACGGGCAATTATATGTTGCGTTGTCACGATGAAAGTCCAAACACAGAATCAAAATTCAATGCAATATTGATGAAAATGTAATTAAAAAAATTTTTACTGAGGTTTTACAGTAAAAGTATAAGTTTAAAAAGTATTTGCGTGCTAATGTCAAAGCCAAACAGAACAAAATCATATTACTCAACGAATAACTCTTAATGCAATATGAAACATAATTTACTTTCAAATTATTAAATTTACTATTTTTTAATATGGTTATTTACTCACTGTAATATAAAAGTTAGTTCTATTATGCATATGTAACAATTCCCATGAAAATATAAATCTGTTTCTATTGTACATCTGCATCCCCATACGCGAGCGGCAGGAGGCAAAGGCTCAGGGGTTGGCGAGCGAAGCAAGCAGGAGGCAAAGCCCCCTAGTATGTATGTGTATATATATGTGTGTGTGTGTGTGTGTGTGTGTGTGTGTATGTATGTATGTGTGTATATATAATATACACACACACACAGTGGAACCTCAGTTTGCAAGCATAATTCGTTCCAGAAACGTGCTCACAGTCCACCAAAGCACTCGTGTATCAAAGCGAATTTCCCCATAAGAAATAATGGAAACTCAGATGATTTGTTCCACAACCCAAAACTATTCATATAAAAATGATTAATACAAAATATAAAGTAAAAATACATAAAACAAATTAACCTGCACTTTACCTTTGAAAAGAATAATGGCTGGTGTGAGTGAGTTTGTAAACTCTTGTGGGATTCGACCCAATGGGATGACACGCGGAAGAGCGTCCCAAAGCAATCGCAGTCTCCCAGCGCTGTAGCAGTTCGCTGTAAAAGCGAATCCGAAAAGATCGCGGACATGCTATAAGGGCCTGCCATCGATGGGTGATACAAGGAACATTATAAATGCGCAGGGTGTAGTATTACTTGGCCATGACCCTGCCTGACTGCTGTGTCTGTGTATAGGAGAGTGGCAGATCCCGCTAAAATAAATAACCGCGCTGTTGCTGTTTCAAGCTGAATAAAGCTGGTGTTGCTAAAGTACTGAGACTCAGCTTCGTGTTTTGGGGTGCAAGACAGGGACTTGCACGTCACATTACACACACGCACACAATACTGTAGTAAACAGTATACGCTCGTATGGATGTTGACTACATGAGTGAGGCACGCTGACTCAGACGGAGAATAGGAGACGATTGCCCACAATCCCGCAGCGAGAGAGAGAAGAACCATCAGCTCAGTTGTGATCACATGACGCTCAGCAGACAAAGCGTATACATACTACTCGTATTGCAAGACCTCGCTCGTTTATCAAGTCAAAATTTATAAAAAAAATTTAGCTCGTCTTGCAAAACACTTGTAAACCAAGTTACTCGCAAACAGAGGTTCCACTGTGTGTGTGTGTGTGTGTGTATATATATATATATATATATATATATATATATATATATATATATATATACATACAGTAATCCCTCCTCCATCGTGGGGGTTGCGTTCCAGAGCCACCCGCGAAGTAGAAACCATATGGTTATATGGTTATTTTTATATTGTTATGCTTGGGTCACAGATTTGCGCAGAAACACAGGAGGTTGTAGAGAGACAGGAACGTTATTCAAACACCGCAAACAAACAACGAACCAACCAACCATTTTCCAACCCGCTGAATCCGAACACAGGGTCACGGGGGTCTGCTGGAGCCAATCCCAGCCAACACAGGGCACAAGGCAGGGAACCAATCCTGGGCAGGGTGCCATGCAAACAAACATTTGTCTCTTTTTCAAAAGTTTAAACTGTGCTCCATGACAAGACAGAGATGACAGTTCCGTCTCACAATGAAAAGAATGCAAACATATCTTCCTCTTCAAAGGAGTGCGGTCAGGAGCAGATTATGTCAGAGAGATAGAGAAAAGCAAACAAATCAATAGGGCTGTTTGGCTTTTAAGTATGCGAAGCACTGCGGCACAAAGCTGTTGAAGGCGGCAGCTCACACCCCCTCCGTCAGGAGCAGAGAGAGAGATAGAGAGAGACAGAGTTTGTTTTTCAATCAAAAATCAATACGTGCCCTTTGAGCTTTTAAGTATGCGAAGCACCGTGCAGCATGTCACTTCAGGAAGCAGCTGCACAGAAGGTAGCAACGTGACGATAATCTTTCAGCATTTTTAGACGAGCGTCCGTATCGTCTAGGTGTGCGAACAGCCCCCCTGCTCAATCCCCCTACGTCAGGATCAGAGAAAGTCAGCGCAAGAATGAGAGAAAAGTAAGTTGGGTAGCTTCTCAGCCATCTGCCAATAGCGTCCCTTGTATGAAATCAACTGGGCAAACCAACTGAGGAAGCATGTACCAGAAATTAAAAGACCCATTGTCCGCAGAAATCCGCAAACCAGCAAAAAATCCGCGATATATATTTAAATATGCTTACATATAAAATCCGCGATGGAGTGAAGCCGCGAAAGGCAAAGCGCGATATAGCGAGGGATTATTATTGGCACGTATTGATTTTTTTATCTGTCTCTCTCTATCTCTCTCTCTCTCTCTCTCTGCTCCTGACGGAGGGGGTGTGAGCTGCCGCCTTCAACAGCTTTGTGCCGTGGTGCTTCGCATACTTAAAAGCCAAACAGCACTATTGATTTGTTTGCTCCTTTGAAGAGGAAGATATGTTTGCATTCTTTTAATTGTGAGACTGAACTGTCATCTCTGTCTTGTCATGGAGCACAGTTTAAACTTTTGAAAAAGAGACAAATGTTTGTTTGCAGTGTTTGAATAACGTTCCTGTCTCTCTACAACCTCCTGTGTTTCTGCGCAAATCTGTGACCCAAGCATGACAATATAAAAATAACCATATAAACATATGGTTTCTACTTCACGGATTTTCTTATTTCGCGGGTGGCTCTGGAACGCAACCCCCGCGATGGAGGAGGGATTACTGTGTGTGTGTGTGTGTGTATATATATATATATATATATATATATATATATATATATAGAACATCTGGTGTGAACAGGAGGGTATCAATTAGCATTAAGCTCCCTAGTATTTGAATAAAAAAATCCCTCAGTTATGGGTTTTCTGTTTAGATTGTAAATCTGAAGGACAGCAGTGGAAATGAAGAGTGAAGTGCAAGTTGGTGCATGTCAATGTAGTAGCTGAGTACCTATTTCACTTTGCTGAAGAACTAAAGCTTGGATGTAAGTTCATCCTTCTGCTGGACAGTGATCCCCATAGTAACCTAGGATTGTACAAGGGAAAAAAGAAAACAAAAGGTGAGGGAATGTCCTATAATGGCTTAATCAAAGCCCTGATCTTAGTCTGACCAGTTTATACAGCCTGAAGTCAGTGCTGAATAGTGTGCAAAGCTATTAAAAATGTTTCCCCAAAAGACTTAAAGCTATTATTTCTACAGAAGTTAGATTTCCAAAGTTTTAAGTTGTGTCATTTCATAATTATGTACATAGCATACTTTTTTCACATTAAAAGAAAAGTATTTTTAGGGTCAGTGCTTTGAAACAGAAAAAAATCATTGATAACAAAATTTGTGTTTAGGTTTTGTTACTCAGTAATATTAGGGATTTGGTCAAGTGACTGACTGTTTTTGCAGGGTACTGTATTTTATTGTGCTTATTAGGTCATCCACATAAGAAATCAAGTATTATAAAGTATAATATATATAAAGTATATTCGGAGAGAGAGGTGAGATAGATCTAAATATTTACAAAAATGAACAGAGGTTGTTTGAAATTGAAATAGATAAGAAGAAGGCCTCACAGGAAAATGTTTTCTCTTGTTTAAAATGACAAACTGTTAAGTTTAGGTAGATTTTAATTTTTTTTCTTTCTGAGATAATACTGTAAAGTTCACTTTTGAAATGGCAACAAAAAACAAAACTTTCTTTGTACAATAGAACATTTTATTTTAAGCTGATGTGAGAGACACACTGCTACATGCAACAGAGTAGACTTATGCTTAGATGAGCACTTATGATATAAAACTTTACAAGGAGAATTATTATTTTGTAAAATGTCATGCACTCCTTTTATTTTCCAGATGAAGAATCAAAATTAAAAGGGAAGCTATATGAGTGTGTATGTGAAGGCATGTCCTGTGTCAATGGAGATCGTTGCCATGGTCAGCACTGTTTTTCAGCTCTGAGTCTAAATGATGGCAAATGGGTTTACCAGAAAGGATGCTTTCAAGTTTACGAACAAGGCAAAATGACCTGCAAAACACCTCCGTCTTCCGATCAAGCTGTAGAGTGCTGTCAGGAGGACCTGTGCAATCTGAATATTACTGCACAGCTTCCTATTAAAGGTAAGAGAATGCTTTGCACTTGGGGTGGTGGTGTTGGTGGCAGGGATTATTGATAGACAGTACCACTAAATTAGTGTCTGCTATCTTTTGGGAAGTAAACAACTCAATTGTATGTAAAATGAATCGGGTCCATGGTTAGTGAACGTTCTTAACCTTTCCAAGTAACATTACTTTGCATTGCATTATTTTACCTTATATAAGGACCTGTTGAAGATATACAGTACACAAATGTGTGAGCCTATTAAATGTATCGTTTTAATAGAGCCCACTAAAAAAGACTTTAGTGTTCTGTCCATGTTTATGGTGTTTTTCTTAATTTAATTGTTAATTGTTTTTCTTAATGGAACAACCCGGATACTTCATGTTGTTTTTAGTACTTCCTAAGTCTATGCCATCCTCCTGTAGCCAGAAAGATGTTCGTCTGGTGTTAAAGAAATTGAACTGTGCAGTTGACAACAAATTTGGATTGATAACAAGTACTTAGAGTGTAGGAAAAATGTTTAAACAAAAAAAATGTGAAAAGTGTGAAGACACTTGGAAAATCAAGTTCAATTGAGGGGTTCAAAGCATTACATGAGCCGAAATTGTGCGCTATATTATATATTACCAGCATCAATAACATTGTTTTGACAGCCAATACAAATTCTGACTAATTTCTTAGCGGAATACTTCAATACCAGACACTGATGCACTGTAAATAATTAAACCATGTAAAGGAGACAGATTCCTATGAAGACATAGTGAGTAAAGCTTATGTTTATTATTGACTTACCAAAATGATCATCTTTTAACATAAATGCATTTATTAAAATTCTCAAGGGTAACTCAAGGCTTGAATTTCCTTTATGGTTACATAATCATCATAGATTACTTAATTATCTTAACATGGACTGGTACTGAATTTATTGTCCCTTTTAGTAATTCAAAAATAAATAATGCTCAATACTGTCAACATCAGAACCCAAACATCATATTACATAAGCCCATAAGTAATGAGATTATCCAGGGCACTTTCATTTACAACATCTTATTTCAAACAGCTCTGCATTTGTAATAAGCACTTCAAAACAAGTGATTTTGTCATTTATTGTTCTGAAAGTTAAATTTACATTCTGGAAACATTAGCTGTATAGTAAAACTTAATGAAAAGTAAAATAAAATAAAAAATGGTGTCTGGCATCCCATCCATTATTCCATAATACATGTAAAAACATTTGTCTTGTTTTGTAAGCATCTCTTGTAGGTGATCAGATGTCCAATACTGCCTATGTCTGTTGGTGTATCATGATTTAGCCATGTAAAATTAACTGCATATGCTTTAAGAAAATACTTCATTTTCTCGAGATCTTGAGGAACTCATTCAATTTTCTCAAGAAAACAATAAAGAAAAAACTAATGATATTTTGCTTTCTCTAGAAAGGTATTTCCTTGAGAAAACAATATATAGTGCATCTTAATACTGTAAGTAAAAAGCAAAATATAAAACACAACTGCAGGCCTGCATTAGGGTTACATAAGCCTCAAAACATATGAAGTCTTTGGGTGAGATATTAAAACAACTTTACTGTTTATCTAACCAAACATGCTTAATTGACTGGGTGGTCTTTTCCCATTTATAAAACATAATGTTGAAGCAATATCTCTATAACCCTACAATCATGTATTTAACAAACTTTCAAGATTTCTTGGCTCAATTTTGTTTAATTAACACATTTGAAATTTATTTAGATTAAAAATGTAATTTTCTTCATTACATGGAATGCCAGAGTCCTTTATGGCTTGCTTTAAAATATGGTGCTGTAACAGTGCTTTGCAAGGTTATTGTGCACAAATGAATGGTTGATCTACCAAAAGTGGCAACCCTTCAGATCATTATTTACTGAAAATAAATTCTGCTTTTCCAAATAATGCTGTTTGACTCCCTCATCCCAAAGACATACAATACTGGTCAAAAGTTTTAGAGCACCTCAGTTTTTCTTCCAGTTTAATTAGTTGAAATGCAGTGGATGACCAAAAATTCTGAAAAGGTAAGCAGTAAACTGCCAGATGTATAAAGTTAAAGTATAGGTTAGCAAAAACGGAATTAAAGGAAATTTCAGAATATTACAAATGGGACTTCTTCAGGGAACAACTAATAGTTTACAACCTACAGATGTTCTGCAGCAATTAAAGTATATTAATCCTTGCAAGTTGAAGCTAACAATTTGCATAGCTGTCCCAACTTCTGTTGATTACTTAAAAACCCTCTGTCTGTCTTAAAGCACAGTTGGATCAGACTGTGATACTACAACCTCTGAAGTACTGCTTGGACAATATTACACTGTAGAAAGTTGCAAATGCCAAGGATAGTGGCAAAGAAATGGCAATTAAAAACTGAAATGAGTCAAAGCATTGTTACCCTTAGATGTATAGGCATTTTATTTAGAGAAACTGCAAAAAAATCAAAGTGTCACTAAGTACGGTCTGTGGTAAAGTGAGGTCCGCTGCTGTTTGGTATTTTAATAAATAATCGTGGCATTCGTGTCTTCGTGTGGGCTGATGTGGTAAGTGGCTCCCATGTGCAATACGGAAGCAGACAGCCCTGCACTTTGCACAGGTGTAGGATTGTCCACGACCCTAATTGATTCTGGGAGCTGCTTATTACCACATCTGTGCCACGTTCCCAGTTTAAAAGGGAAGAAGTGCGAGTGCAAGAAGGGAAGGAAGGAGAAACAGAACAAAAGAGAGCAGAGGTTAAAGGACAGAGAGGAAGGCAGAAGCAGTAGCAAGCTGGAGTTTCCCCAGTTAGTAGTGCATGGCCAGCACTCAGGAGGGGGCACAAGGCAGCCAAGAGCAGGAGTGTTCATTACATTCAGGAGGATCCTCTCGTTGGGGGAGCCTGGATTGTCAGCGGTGGGTAAGCCGGAGAGGTGTCAGTTTTAAACAGGAAGCACCGGGGATGAGAATTTTAAAGACTCCTGTCTGAGTTTTAACCTCATTTCAATAGATGTGTTTATTCAGCTTTTAACCTCCACCAGCACTTTGATGTTTTTATGGATTATTTCTTTATTAACTATTTTCTGAGCTCTGCATTTTTTGAACACTTTTTTTTTTTTGATTTTTTATAAAAGCTTTTGCACTTTTCACCATCCCTTTGCTGGTTGTGTTTTGTCCTCATTAGCTCAGCTCATCCAGTTATGTTATTGATGGTGTCGGGTGCAAGAGGCTCCCTAAAGAAAATGAAGAGGGAGCAACGGTCCTACATGATGCAAAGGTAATGGTAACTGGAAGAAACTCTGATAGAGATCTGGCAGACCCAAAATCATAACCCAATCAGAAGACAAGTTTCTGAGGGTCACCAGCTTGTGTGATATGCATCTCACAGCACAGCAGCTTCAAGCACAACTTAACACTGGTCAGAATAACCAAGTCTCAGTTTCTACTGAAAATAAGAGACTTAGTGCTTCAGCTTTGACAGGTTGAGTGGCAGTAAGAAAGCCATTCCTTAAAGGACAAAATAGGGCTTTGAAATACTGGCTGTAAACTACTGCAGACTGCAAGAAAGTCTTATGGACCAATGAATCAAAATTTGAAATCTTCAGTTCATCACACAGGGTGTTTGTACACTGTCGAGTTGGTGAAAGGATGGTTCCTCCGTGTGCGACACCACCTGTCAAACATGGAGGAGAAATTGTTATAGTCTGGGGTTCTTTTGCTTGATGGTACTTAGCTTTAAGATATCTAAACTCTGTGCTTCCCATAAAAACTGAAAAATTCAGGTGTTCTAAAACTTTTGACCAGAGTGTATATGTTAAGTTTACTGGTAATTCTTAATTGACTAGCATGAGGGTGTGCAGTACAGGGTTGCCTTCTGCTATACAGCTGCTGCTTCTGGGATAGATTCCACCTTGTTGTCTTGAGCTGGATTAAGGGAGTTTAAGAAGGTTATTTTATCTACCAAGCAAATGTCATTTATTTTCTTTACAGGATGTACTCTTCAAATGCTTTAGGGCAAGAGAATTGCTTAATTCTCCAGTAGTAAAGCCTGTTATTCCACTTGGTGGCTGAAGATAAATAGTAGTTGTGGTGCAACTTCATTAATGATAAACTAGCGCAAACATAATGACAATGTTGTGGTATTTTTGGTACTTCTGAAAACTGAATGGACTAGTAGTAATAGAGAAGAAGAATGGAAAAATAGGATCTTCATATTCTGGGATTGCATCTGTGGCCAAAGTTCTTGTGTCTAAGTAACAAATATTAATATGATTAACAGAGTTTGTATATATTAAATATAAATTTATTAACTGCAGTGCAGTGGCTTTGAAAAAGTTGGCTGGAATAAAAAAGTGAATCTTTTTGAATATGTTACACAACACTGCATTTTGTTCATCAAGGAATACTAACCTTGTATTAAATTATTAAATGTTTTTACCTACAGAGGCATGGTTATAATGTACTGATATTTTAAATACTGAAATCTGGCCATCGTTCATGCGACTCTGTTTAGTTGGGATAAAAGAAAATTTTTATTTATTTATGGTAATTTACGTTCTGGGCAGCTCAGTGGCACAGTGGATGTCACTGTTGCCTAATGGTTCTAACATCCTGTGTTTGAACCTTGCACCTAAGTATTTTGAGTTTCAGGGTAAATGATGTGTTGATGCCTTTGGTACTTGCAGTTAAAGAGCCGACCAACACTGAAGGCCTCTCTACGTTCTAGAAGTTAGCCTTTGAAATGCAGTACATTAATGATTTATCTGAGGATGTCTCCAAGGCACCTACTGATATTCTTTAAACATATCCATTAGTGTGAAAAATAAGAGGAGATATCATTACTTGGCAAACTGTAACAAGAGTTAAGTACTCCCCCTACCATCAATATAAAGAGGGTTGATTCAAACCTCACAACTATGAATTTAGCCTTATGTGTCTAGTATAGGCTTTTATCATTTATTATTTTGATAGATGTCATTCATTTGCATACAGCCCTTTCATTGTCTGAAACTGGTTGAAATACTTGTCCAGTTAAAATATTTCATTGGTATTTATATGTTTTGATATTTCATACCTAGAGAACTAAGATGGCAAGCATTAGAAATTTTATCAACAAGTTATTTATTATATGGAATTACAGTGTTCATGATCAAATCTAAATCTAATGTGTAGGACAGTCCATCTAATAAACATTCATAAAGATTTTCATAACAAATTATTTTCGTGGGTTTCATAAATATATTAAAGACTTAAATATCAATTGGCATTTGATATACAAAGTGCTATTTATTTGTGAGAAGAATCAAAATCCGTAAAATCCAAAAGACCCTGGATGGAATTTTTATAGATAATTATGAGATGACCAAGTTTCTGACTAACCAATTTCAAGACCTACTATATTTCCTTGACTTGCATGGACAGCTCAAAATATATCTGTCAGTTTTTGAAACACATTTTTCAATTTGTTAAATTTTCTTTTATAAAGAGATTACATGCCTCTTTGTTCACATTCTTATCAGTTGACAAATCATTGTTGCATCTTGTAGTAAAAGGATTTAAGAGTCTATAGAATTCTAATTCAGAGCAAGTTTATGGTCTACACAGAAAGTTATCTTGTTACAGGGTCACAAAGGATTTATGTGTTTGTGTATTTTCATACAGTATATAGTTTGTGTGTGTGTGTGTGTGTATATTATATATATATATATATATATATATATATATATATATATATATATATATATATATATATATATATATTGTTACAAACTCCACACAGAGTCATAGCAAGGTTTGGGGCAGCCACCCGTATAATCGGTATCCTGGCTGCAAAGTCGAGAAATGAATACAGCACTAATGTGCACAAAACCGAGTTCAAAACAGAACTGAGGGAATAGGGAAAAGGTGGAGGCTTTTAATGGGGAAAACAGGAAGTGAGATCAAAGGGGTAGGGGTCATGAAGGTCTTCAGCCATAGGCTCAAGCCTGAATGTGACATTACAGGGGCCGGTGCTGGCAAGGTCTTCTTCCATAGGCTCGGACCTGGAAGTGACATCAAGAGTGCTAGGTGGAATCTCCCATGAATGGTCTGCAGGAAAGGGAGAAAAAGAGTCGGTGCACTGTACAACATCCCGGTATGATTTGGAACTGCCCTTATTCAAGCCCTTTAGCTGCCTCCCATGTGCACGTGTGTGGCAATATATAATATATATATTGTGGGACATGGCCGGCCTTTTATCCCGGCCAATACCCCCAGGCCGCCAGGTGGAGCCCTGCCTGTAACATAGAGGTGCCCCGAGTTCCAGCAGGGCATCATGGACAGTGGAGTTTTTCAATACAGCCCTGCTGGATACCATGGGAACCTCCAGGGGACGCTGCAGGAAGGCCCAGAGACTATTATGTGCCCTATAACCCGGAAGTACGTCGTAGTCGTAGCGACAGGAAGAATGACATGCTTCCGGGGCGAAGAAGAAGAGTTTTTACAGGACCCGGAAGTGTTCCTAGTCACGTGGACAGAGAGGGCGAAACTCTCCGGGTCAAGGACTATAAAAGGACTATGGGAAAACCCAGACGTCGAGCTGAGCTGGGTGGAAGGGTGGCGATGCGTCTGGGAGTGTGGAGGATTGTATTGATTAATTATTGGTGATTTATGAGTATTGTGGAGTG
Organism: Erpetoichthys calabaricus; assembly: GCF_900747795.2. NCBI lineage: Eukaryota > Metazoa > Chordata > Cladistia > Polypteriformes > Polypteridae > Erpetoichthys > Erpetoichthys calabaricus. Next base: position 33,895,484 of record NC_041401.2, read on the forward strand.
GAGGGTGCTTTGTGCACGTTATTGTTCAAATAAAAATATTTGGACTTTTACCTGGTGTCTGGAGTCAAGTCAGAGGGTTCAAGAGGACGACAGCGCCCTCTGTCAAAATAAATATATATATTAGTGTATATATGTGTGTGTGTGTATGTATGTGTATATATATATATATATATATATATATATATATATATATATATATATATATAATTATATATGTGTGTGTGTGTGCTTTTTTAGATTCGTGTTTCTACGATGACAGTGCTGCCAAGATATGCAATTCATATTTTGTTGATCCTGCCAGTACTGTGCAACCTCTGGTCATTTATAAATAGACTTTAGTTCCTTTTCAGCTGTAATGCTTAATCAGCATTAGACACTATTTAAATACTATTTATCTAGCACAACTGCTGAATGTTAAAGAAAGATGAAAACAGATGGGAAAAAATTATTTTCATTTTGATCTGCTATGCTATTTTGTTTCATATCACATATACAGTGTATCTTTATTTTTAATAAATTTGCAAAAACCTCAGGTAAACTTTTTTCACGTTGTCATTATGGGGTGTAGAATTCTGAGGAAAAAAATGAATTTAATCCATTTTGGAATAAGACTGTAACATAACAAAATGTGGAAAAAGTGATGCGCTGTGAATACTTTCCGGATGCACTGTATACAGATCTAGTTTTTAACAATAAAATCTAATTTTGCACATTCCAACCTAGTTTAATTCTGTGAGGTAGTGTAGATTAGATTTAATAATAGTTGTAAGAGATCATTATTACTGTTTGTCAGGTATCATTTTCAAAGTCAGTGAAATGTAGGAGTCTGTTTTCCTCCATAATGTGACACTAATAGCAGATTTTTTTTCAAATTGGACCAAAAACTGGAAAAATATTGAGCTCTGAAGGTCTCCCTAGTTAAATTATATTTTGTTGTGTATTTTATGTACAGAAAAATTATATGCTTGTGTTTGCTAAATGTACTGAAGAATAGCACAAAAAAGTAATTATGGTGTTTTTTTGACATATGGCAATCAAGAAGCTAAACAAAATAGCTGAAATTTTAAGCCTAATAGAAGACTTAGAATCACTAAAAAGTAAGGAAGGATATTTTAAATTATGCTTATTTTTTCCTTTGCTGGTACAGTAATACAATTTAATTTAGGGTACATGTGAAATGTGAAAATCATGCAAACGTCTTTAATGTAAAATATGTGAAAGGCATTGGTCAGTACAGCACATACGGTATGTAAGCACAATGTGTACAACCAAGACCAGATACTGCTACAGACGACTGGCACTTACACATAAGACAGCTTTATTAGTCAAGTGTGAAAAATAAATAAAATGAAGTTATACTTACAAATGAAAGTGACTTTTTTTCTTGAGAAACTTTAAATTCAAAATATGCTTATTCCTTGTGTACAAGACACAATTATAAAATTAACAAAAGGCAAATCAACTCCTGAATAATACCAGTGCATTGCAGTTACTTTTTACTCTCATTATAAAAATGAATGAGCCTCTTTATTATTCACTACTCAAAACACTTTTTTCAAGATTGAAAAAAACTGCAGAAAACTCATTTTAAGATTAATTATTCATGTTGAAATTAATGACCATGTTTGACAAAGACAAATCTTTATTATGTATATAAACAAAAAGCAAAAACATCATCAGGTAGCTTGAAGATTTCATAAATATGACCGAAGTGATTAGTTATCTAGATATTTACATTATGTGTGCAAAAATTTGTGTTTTTTCAAGCTTGAATAATTTGCTCTCATTTACTTGTTCCCTAGTTAATCTGAACAACTTTTTGATTTTCAGTTTTGTTTGTTTTTTTTTTTGTGTGTGTGTTTTTTTTTTAGGGAAACCACGGTACGGTGAAGCTCTGGCTTACAGTGTGCCAACACTGGCTATTGCCATTGTAGCCCCAATTTTAGTGCTTATAATTCTGGCTGTGATTGCTGTGTATGTCTTCGGAAAAATAAACCGGAATCATATGGAGAGGCTGAATGCCCGTGATGCTGAGTATGGGACAATAGATGGCCTTATTGCTTCTAATGTTGGTGAAAGTACACTGGCAGTAAGTGAAGCTGATTTTCTGTATCTACTTTTTAATATTGTTTTTAGCTGAGAAAAACTTGCAATTATCCTGAGCTAATGTCATTTGAAATATATGATTTGTCAATTTTTTGGAAACCAATACTCCCAATATGCCTAAAGCAAGGACAAAAATTATTTAGTTTTTGTTTGTAATGTCAGCCTACTCTTTACATAGAATTTATATAGTAAAATTTTATGTGACATTCTCAAAACCTTATTCTTATTATTCATAATAAATTATTTTTATAGATTTAGCAATTTATGAGCATGCTGATGTTGATCTGTAGGTTATGATTTCATCATTAAAGAAACAAAACTTTTTTTTCTGTGTGTTTAGTCTTAATGACTATGTTCAGAAGATTGGTATTGCCCCCTGGTGGCCAGACTATATGAAAAAATAAATTAAAATGTGTCCCATAAACCTTTTACAATCCACTTCCCAACCCTGTTGACAATATATACTTTATTTCTTCTCACAGGACCTGTTGGATCATTCATGCACATCAGGCAGTGGATCTGGTTTGCCTTTTCTTGTGCAGCGAACAGTAGCTCGACAAATAACTCTAATTGAGTGTGTAGGTCAGTATGTGGATATGGATGGCTATGTGTTTTAATTCTTTCATAAACATAGTTTGACAACATACATCTAAAGCCAAAGTTACATTTGAATATTTTTTTTATAAATTTAGTAGATATGTTTCTTTTTCTAAGTCCTACTGTATACAATGAACTACGAAATAAGAGTGAAACATCTATGTAGTTGCTGTTTTTCTTTTCCTTTTGCTTGTATGGGTATAAAAGAAATATTATTCTTCATCTTAAATGTATAAACAAATGCACTGTATATGTTCCTAAATTCACATATAAGCCATTTGTTTCAAATGCTTAGTGTATCAGAGGTTAAGTATGCTTTGGGTATCGCACTAAGCCGTAGTTAATTAATTTTACTCATTTTGGGGTTTTTTTCCCCCCAGTGTGCTTCTCAATAGTTATGATTCAGAGTGCTGGACTGGTAGCCAAGACAGATAATATCATGTCATATACTTCAGTAATTATACATAGAGAATATATAAACTATATAGGAGAAATAGTTGGTAAAAATGTGACTTTATGGGTCCGTGATCCTAGTTCCTATTATCTTAAACAATCTTAAGTTTAGTTAACAAGTAGCCGAGTACATATAATTTTACATTCCCTGCTAGAAGGAGATTTAGCAGGGTTTTGAAGCCAAAAGCCAGGAGGAGGCTACACTGGCTAAAGTTTAAAAGCAACTCAAAACCTCTAAAGCAAGAGATGTGTCATTTATTACATATGCAACAAATCATTTTTTTGTACTGCCATACAAATGCAACCATACTCTAAAAGTACATACAGTAATCCCTCCTCCATCGCGGGGGTTGCGTTCCAGAGCCACCCGCGAAATAAGAAAATCCGCGAAGTAGAAACCATATGTTTATATGGTTATTTTTATATTGTCATGCTTGGGTCACAGATTTGCGCAGAAACACAGGAGGTTGTAGAGAGACAGGAACGTTATTCAAACACTGCAAACAAACATTTGTCTCTTTTTCAAAAGTTTAAACTGTGCTCCATGACAAGACAGAGATGACAGTTCAGTCTCACAATTAAAAGAATGCAAACATATTTTCCTCTTCAAAGGAGTGCCCGTCAGGAGCAGAGTCTGTCAGAAAGACAGAGAGTAAAGCAAACAAATCAATAGGGCTGTTTGCTTTTAAGTATGCGAAGCACCACGGCACAAAGCTGTTGAAGGCGGCAGCTCACACCCCCTCAGTCAGGAGCAGAGAAATAGAGAGAGAGAGAGAGAGCCAGAGTAAAACAAAGTCAAAAATCAATACGTGCCCTTTGAGCTTTTAAGTATGCGAAGCACCGTGCAGCATGTCCTTCAGGAAGCAGCTGCACACAGAAGGTAGAAACGTCCCTATCGTCTAGGTGTGCGAACAGCCCCCCTGCTCACACCCCCCTACGTCAGCACGAGAGAGAGAGAGAGAGAGAGAAAGTAAGTTGGGTAGCTTCTCGGCCATCTGCCAATAGCGTCCCTTGTATGAAATCAACTGGGCAAACCAACTGAGGAAGCATGTACCAGAAATTAAAAGACCCATTGTCCGCAGAAACCCGCGAAGCAGCGAAAAATCCGCGATATATATTTAAATATGCTTACATATAAAATCCGCGATGGAGTGAAGCCGCGAAAGGCGAAGCGCGATATAGCGAGGGATCACTGTATATACACTGCTGACATTATAGAGAAAAGTGTTACATATTCACTTTAAAAATGGGGTTGGAAACATTTGCTTATACTAGCATCATGTAAAATAAAAACATAAATTCTTAGTCTTAATCTTAAATCTGAAAAACATCAATTATGTAAATGTTGTTAAAATAATTTCCTAAAATTGTGGTCTGTTTCACACAAGCCAGTAGAAAAGGTGAATATAAATAAAAATGTGATCTGAATGTGAAAGAGAATGCCTAATTGAATTATTAAATGTTGTGAGCAATCATGGTAGTCGGTGAACCATTCACAAAGTATAATTGTTGGTATTGTTGTTTTTATTATATGACTCAATTCTTAATGTTTGAACTCTTCTACAGTACAAGTTAAATAATTGTGGAAAGTGTTGATGTAGTACTCTCCAAATTGCTTTTGTTCCTTAACTATACTATCTTATAAAAACTCCCTTTCCCCAAAAAGCTTGCAGCACCTATCAGTTTATATAGCAATATGTACCTTTCTTTTCATTTAAAGTTCAAGTTAAATTTTTTATCATGTGTACACATTACAACATCCAATTTTAGGGAAACTATAGGTTAGAACAATTGATAGACTAGTAAATCAATTAATTTATTGCTGGTGTTGGCTTTGGCAATGGCAGTAATTAATTATACAATATGCTAAGTCTTCTACTTTAGTTTTCTTACCTTTGTCAGTAGGTGGGGTTTCTGAAGTTCAGACTTGTATCAAGGTAACCAAAGCACACTTGTTTTTAGAAATAGAATCGTACAATCTATTGACAAATACAAGGGTTATAGAAACATAACTGCTAATTTATTGACATAAAATAGGGATGCAAGACAGTCAAATATATAACACAGGTGTAGCTGGCTGCTCTTAGCTTGTTTAATGTTTTCTGAGTATTCTTGATTTTGCAAGCTTTTTAGTTTAGTGCTATAATCTTTTGTTATTTTAGTGTGACGCCACAGAGAGTGCACCCTTGCTCTAATGCACAGCCTTGGATGAGAAAGGACTAAACTTTTATGTTGTATTTTAAGACTTTTGTTTCCAAGTTAGTGAAAACCTTATAAAAGCTAGAAGGTTACCTGACGCAGTTAATTGTGACCTTATTGCACATTACCAATCAAACATCAGAAAGCAGGTCTTTAGATTGCTGTTTATTTCTTGCTTGGAGTTCTAATTTATCTTGACACAGATAAAGAGTTTTATAATACCTAGCCCTTAAGGGTTGAGCATGATGCTATGTGTTGATTGCAAATCATTGCACCAAGTTCAATGAAGAACTTTAAGTGTAAACTTTGCTTTTACCATGTAGTCCTTTGTTCATGGAGTAGTGTTGTATTCATAAGCTCAGTATTTTTTAATTTTAAGGGTAGATGTAACGTGGGGTGACTGAATCAAAGTCACAGGTTAGTTATTAATATGAATTGCACTAGAGGAGGGTGCAGCTGGATTTCTGCTTCCCCTTAAGTCTGCTCTCTTAACAGACCTTGTGTGCCACTGAAATCATGGCAGAATGCTTTGTTCCACAGTCCATTAAGTGCAAAGTCAGACAGAGAGTATTTACACAAAGCACTCATGCAAGTTGTCTTAGTGAGTGGTTGCTGAGTGTTCTTATGTCCTGTGGGTAAAAACTGTCCCTGAATCTATTGCAGCAAGTGCTTATAGTCCTATTCCATTTGCAAGAATGGAGGAGGGATAAAGAGACTGTGAAGGTGTCTTTAATAATACTGTGTCCCTTCCTAAACAGCAGTGGGTCTTTGTGCCCATAATATTCTGAGTTGAATTAACAATCGTCTACAGTAATTGAGATTTTGTGGTCCCAAGCAGAGTAAATGCTGTACCAGGATATAGTACAGCCAGTGAGGACAGACTGCACTAATAAAAGACATGCAAATTTAGTAAAGGCATAGATGAGGCTTCTTGACTATAGACAAGTTGTGTTTTATACATTTTAGGTTGTCAATGGTGAAAATTCCACGGTGAACTCTCAGGTTTGGTGCAAGTTCAGCCACCTTGCTTTCCCTTTCCTTAGCTGACATCTTACTAAGGCGATTTGAAGTCTTGCTTGAAAAATGATGGCTAATATTATATATGGTATACTCCTTAAAACTTCAAGGCTGTCCTAACATTTCAAATGTAGTGCTTTCTTCCCCTCACTGGTAAAGACCTATTTTGGTGCCATTTCTAGATTCAACATACAGTATGACAGCCATTCTCTTTTTTTGTACTTTTTGCTGTAATTATTTTCAGAGCAAATTCTAGTGGAGTACAAGTAACTAAAATACTAGGAACATATAATTTTGTTACAGAACCCATTTTTATATAAATAATTAATTAGCAAGATTGAGAAACCAGACATAACAGATTTTTTTTCTTTACACGCTAGTATGGCTTTACAAATATAGAAGCAGATATTGTCAAAAGGTGGAAAGAGCATTTATGGAAGAAGTGTTTCCAGATTTGACTGAGAGGTAATAACAGGCCAAAAATATGGTAACTGTGGAATGTTCACAAATGAAAGCCCATGTGTAAATCAAGTTTGCTGAGACCATGGAGAATGACTTTATAATAGCCTTTGTGAAGTTCTGGTAGTCAGGATGCAGCCTGGGCTGTTTTCAACAATGATGGGAAAAAGTTGACCTTAACTACGGATAGTGCTAAGACAATAAGAATTACTGACATTATTTTCACAGAATCCATCATAGTAGCAAATGGTAGATTTTCATGTAATTAATAGCTTTGGTTAATGAAGTGTTTTTCAAGAGTGTATCCCTGACATTAACACTAGAATCCCTGAAGCCTACGAAAAAAGTCGTAATACCAGACCACCTTAAATTCCTTCATACCTCATCAGTGTCTTTGTTTTGCAAATGTGTCAAGCAGCAAACAGCCTGTTATCCCATCACCCACCAAGACAGTTGAATTCAAGTCAGACACAAAATTCTCAGAGCTCAAGTCTGTTTATCTGAGTGTGAGGTGTCTGGGAACTGTATAGGGTAAATAATATATCGTTATTTGGAATACATAAATTTCATGTGTATTACGTGTCTACAATGTTCTGGGTAAATGTAGGATGACAGGAAATGCAAGGGAAGAAATGTTGAACACATAACTGAAAAAGAAACTTTTTTCATGTTATTGTAATAATGACAAAATGCTGACATGAAATGTATAATGTGTGAAGACTGAAATCCAAATATCAAATAAACACTTTAAAAAAGGGTATAATAAAATAAGTGCGCTTTTATTCAGGAATATAACCGACGAAAAAAAAAATAGTTCAATTTATATGTTGCTTTCAAAGAGTAAAAACCCAAGCCCAAATATTAGTCAACACAAAATTGACATGCCTACTTGGCAGTTGCAGAGGTAAGAACCGCTGCCTCGTAATCAAGAAGTTGCCCAGGTTCTCCCCGTTTTGAGTAATGAGCTGCTATTTTTATTGCTTTTATAAAATAAAAACATACATTTGATTTGAGTCTGTAAAACCCAGTATATATTTTTGGTATCTATAAAAGATATCGCTGAAGGGATATACTGTAAGCAGACACACAAACACTGGTGAATCATGTCTTCTTTGTATCTTGTTGTCACTTGAATTTTTTATTCAGTTTTATTCCTGAATAAAAGCACACCTATTTTGTTATACCTTTGTGATAGTGTTTTATTTATATTCCGATAACCACTTGAATTACATGAAATCTGTCTCTGCCTCTCTCGCGAATTCACACACACATCCATACACATCTTTGATCTTGCCCAATCTCCGCATTATGGTACATGGTACTGAAAATGCAGACAGACTTCTTTTTATTTGGGCTCATACACTGTCAGCATGGTGCTGCAAGATCTAAACTCTAGCATGGAGAATTGCTCATGTACTGAAGTGACTTTAGCTACAGGTGGAAGTTCTCATCCCACTTTATTTATGGTGCCAAGCACAGTTGTGTTGCAGTGCAGCAGTTTATTAGCCAGTGAAAGCAACGTGAAGAAGTTGTCTGTTGTTACGGTTCTGCCTTTATCCAGGAATGGCTCTATAAGCTTTATGACCACAGTCTCGGAAAGTCTCTCTCCAGTGGGATGACTGGGATCCTTTCCTAAATAAGGAGTGGCATTGCAAATGTATTTTGTCTTCAAACCTACTGCAATCCGAAACTTTATGCCAAATTTGTGTGGCTTGGTTAAGATGTATTGCAGAAAAGGACACTGGACCTTGGTTGGAAACAGTTGCTCATCGACAGTAATATGTTGCCCTGGGTTGTAACTCAAAACACAGTTCTCAACAAAACATTGCTAGATATCCGAGATCGCAGCAAATCTGTTATTTTTCACACGTTCTGCATGGGTGTCGTCTTTGTAAAAGAGCAAATGCCGCATTGATAGTTTAATAGCGGTCACGGAGCATTGTATCTTTGATTGCCGGTGCAACAAAACATTCTGACCAGGCATCAACCATAGCACCAACTGTGGTCATCGCTGCTCTTGTGAAAAGAATGGAGATAAACACCATCAACTCAGAGAGGGAGAGGCAAGTTCCCTTTATCACAGGAATGTGACTGAAAGAATAAAATGGAACTTTTTCTTTGGCTATATTCTTGAATAAAAGTGCACTTGTTTTATTATACTTTTTGTGAAAGTGTTAATTTGATATTTGGACTTCAGTCTTCACACATTATACAGTTCAAGTCAGCATTATGTCATTATTACCATAACATGAAAAAAGTTTGTTTTTGTTTCTTGCCTCGCATTTCCTGTCATCCTACATTTGTTGATTGTTGTAGACACGAAACACACATGAGATTTATGTATTTCAAATATTATTTAACCTATACAATTCCAGACACCTCACACCCAGATAAACAGACTTGAGCTCTAGAATTTTGCATCTGACTTGACTTCAATTGCAGGCTGCTTGTGCTGATTGACACATTTGCAAAACAAAAACGCTCATGAAGAGGTGTGAAGGAATTTAAGGTGGTCCGGCGTTACAACTTTTTTCAAAGTAAGTTCAAATATATAGAATTTTAATTCATGCTTAACACTTGTCTATGCAGGTAAAGGCCGCTATGGAGAGGTGTGGAGAGGCCAGTGGCAGGGAGAAAATGTGGCTGTGAAGATATTTTCTTCAAGAGATGAAAAGTCTTGGTTTCGTGAGACTGAAATTTATAACACTGTCCTCCTCCGGCATGAAAATATTTTAGGTAAAGAAAAAATATATTTTTATAATTTGCATAATAAAGGTTCATCTTGTGTATTAAATATTTTTTTGTTTTATTCCAAATTCTCTGTAGACATTCGATAGTTGCTGACTGCAAGTAAATATTGTCACGGCCCTTTTTACTGCTTTACTTTTTGTTTCATTCAGTAGCAACAATTTAGCACAATATTAATTCAAAACTTTTATCTGAATTGTATAATTCTGAGTCAGTCAGGTCCTGTCTTTACAGCATCTAACACAAAGTAGGAACTAACCCTTGAAACACCCTGTACTCACCCTTTAATCAGGGCTGGTTTAGAATTGCCAGTTAACCAAATGCACATGTCTTTGAGATATTTGAGAAAAATTAGTAGTTTCTTGGTCAAAAACCTATGCCAACACAACAGAGGCATGGTCCAGTCCAGATTTTGAATCCAGGACTCTTGGAGCTATGAAACAGGAGTGCTACCAACTACAACTGTAGTCTGTCTTAATTATTTTTTCTCACAGTGGAAAGGACATTTGTGGCTGCCAACCTCAAATCCAATATTAAATGCAAACATTTAAAATCAAGACAGCATTCCTGATGTGCAAAACAGTATTTTAACATTATTGCTAGAAATCAATAAATAAGATTTTGACAAGTGAAAATGTCTAGTTACAGTTTTTGATAAAAGCTATTATACAAGAATGCCAAAGAACAACATTTTGTATGTATTTAAAGGACTCCTGTTTAAAAAGTGGTCATTTTTAAATACTCGCGAGGGCATATGATAGGACAGCATAATTTTGCATAGAAATGTGTTGCATATGCTGTAGTGATAATTAAGTTTGTTTCTTTGTTAATAATAGCAGATATTACTCATTGTGTACCATTCAAATTTATTTTCTGTCACTAGTTAATTTAACTGTTTAAATGTACAAACTTAGCAGGGTATGTTCACATGTCACTTCATTGGCATGGTTTCAGGATACTGCTCAGTGCATGGAAAATTAAAGTTTTGCATTTTATTAGAACTTTTTGATTTTTTTTTTTTTAATGTTTTCAATCTACGGTTGGTTGAATCCATGAATGTGGAACCTATAGATATGAAGGGCCAACTGTATACTTTAAACAAAAAACTTGCGCACAAATCATCATTAATTTCTCTTTTAACTATTGTTTTGTATTACAGGTTTTATTGCTTCTGATATGACTTCAAGGAATTCGAGTACTCAGCTATGGCTGATTACGCACTATCATGAAATGGGTTCTCTTTATGACCATCTGCAGCTCACCACTCTGGACACAGTGAGCTGTCTGCGGATGGCTCTATCCATTGCAAGTGGTCTGTCACATTTGCATGTGGAAATCTTTGGCACACAAGGAAAACCGGCCATTGCACACAGAGACTTAAAAAGTAAAAATATCCTTGTGAATAAGAATGGTCAATGCTGTATAGCAGATTTAGGTAAGATGAGTTGTATAATTTGTATGTTGCATTGTATTTTCTTTTAAATTGTTTTGTCATAGTTTCATATTTTCTGTAATGCAAACTGTTTTGTTCAGAAGTCGTAATTTGGTGTTTTAGTGACTAATACTGGGTAAAAATGTGATATGGTAATTCACCATCTACTGTAAAATGACATCTCACATTAGGACCAAATACATTTTTGCTCTCAAAAGCCTAAAGATATCCTTTCTGATGCAGCAGACAAAAATGCTGAACCTGTAGTTTGAGTTACTGCGTCTGTACGATCTTTTTGACACATTTTCAATAGCTGCACTACTAAGTAGGTTAGCTAACTAGTAAGGTGATTACTGTTTGGCATTACTGGTGAAAACTTGTGCAAGCAGCGTAGTCCTTCTGCAAGCTGCTTTCTGTGAGTCATGAGCATACTGTGAGCACAATTGAAAGTTACCACTTAAGATACTGTAAGAGTTGGTTAAGGGAGGGCATAACACAAGTGTAATATAATAAGATATTAAGAATAAAATAAGTAGGCTTGTTTGAAGGAAAAGGGGATGAAGGACAATACCTTGGCACTTGTAAAAAAAAAAAAAAAAAAAAAAAAAAAAAAAAAAAAAAAAAAGAGTCCAGTTCTTGTTTGTGCTTGTTTCTATACAGTGTTCTAAGAGGACTGCAGTTCTGCATGAGTGAAAAAAAGGTACATTTATGGGATGACGCTGATCAAATGCACAGCACAGCTATTTGTACTCTAAAGAAGTCTAAAGCAGACTGTGTATGCAGCCAAAAAATATGTATTGCCATATTTATTTCACAGTAGGACCCAGCATATACAGTAACTTGACTTCTCACTAGCAAGTGTAAGGGTGAAACGTAAGAGGCCCAAAATGGAAATTCTCCTGAGGATGTGGCGGGCATCCTCATCTTCACCTACTCAGAAAAAGATGTCCATCCATCCATTATCCACCGCTTATCCGAGGTCGGGTCGTGGGGGCAGCAGCCTAAGCAGGGAAGCCCAGACCTCCCTTTCCCGGCTACCTCCTCCAGCTCTTCTGGGAAGACCCCGAGGCATTCCCTGGCCAGCCTGGAGATATAATCTCTCCAGCGTGTCCTGGGTCTGCCCCATGGCCTTCTCCCAGTGGGACATGCCCTGAACACACCCCCAGGGAGGCGTCCAGGGGGCATCCTGACCAGATGCCCGAACTGACTCCTCTCAATGCGGAGGAGCAGCGGCTCTACTCCTAGTCTCTCCCAGATAACTGAACTCCTCACCCTATCTCTAAGGGAAAGTCCAGCTACCCTACGGAGAAAACTCATTTCGGCCGCTTGTATCCGCATCTTGCTCTTTTGATCACTACCCAAAGCTCGTGGCCATAGGTGAGGGTAGGAACGTAAATCGACAGCCTTGCCTTTTGGCTCAGCTCTCTCTTCACCATGACGGACAGTTGCAGAGCCCGCATTACTGCGGATGTCGTACCGATCCGTCTGTCGACCTCCCGCTCCATTCTTCCCTCACTCATGAACAAGACCCTGAGATACTTGAACTCCTCTACTTGAGGCAGTAATGTGTTCCCAACCCGGAGAGAGCATTCCACCCTTTTCCCATGAAAGAAAAAGACAATAGTTTGAAAAAGATAAGCTTAGTTCAGCTATAGGATTTTTTTTCTTATATTCCAAAATTATAAATAATAGACTGTAGACCTCACTTATATAAGGGCATAACTTTTGCAACTACTTTCATTACCTGGCTTGATTACTCTCAATCCGTCAGCAGTCTGTGTTACCTTTCTTTCTTTCTTTCTTTCTTTCTTTCTTTCTTTCTTTCTTTCTTTCTTTCTTTCTTTCTTTTAGTGAATATGTGCAGGAATCCTCTGCTTTCAGTTACAGCTGCTGAAAGTGGCATAACCGAATTTTGCTCATAGATCATTGAATGTTGCATAACATTCTTCAATAATTTAATGATCATTTTATGGAATTGTGTCTTAATATTAGTTTTGGTTTACAAACTTGTAGCATTCACTCTGAAAAATATGCAGTAATCTAGAAAGATGGGAAAAACGTTCATGACACTGCATTGGTGGATTTTGTTTTGTCTTTGTTTTTGTTGCTACCCTCTCATATTGAACCATCTTGGTAATAAATGTCTGTATGTCTTTTAAAGTAACACTCTCTGATTAGACTATGTCTTGCTCATTCACTTAGGTTGATAGTAGAGCATGAGTTAAATAGTATTATAGTAGTACTATTTCCTACTTTTTAATAATTATAATAATTTAGTTTATTTTCATAAAGAACTCATCAACTTGTACAGGCTCAGAGCACGTGCATAATTCACATCCAGGAGGCATTAGCTGCAAATTTAGCCCTCTGAATTTTTTCCACACCCCTTACATTATCTTGGCCCTTCTATTGCTTTATACCAGGGTTCGTTTAAAAATATTTTGATGCTCATTTTTGATTTTCAGCTTTTAGGTGCACTACCCAGCAAACCCAGCAAAGGGTTGAACCTATAAGAACCGCTGAACCAAAGCATTTATACTGTATTCCTTAAGTTTTGAAGAACAGTTTATCTGAGCTATGTCATTTTGAAATAACTGCTTAAAATGAATAAAGTTTAGGAGTGAAACACCTACTCAACCACACTATAATGTAGAGCATGCAAAGTAAACATTATAGGACAATTTGTAACAACTCTATTTTAACTCACCATGTTCAAGAGTTTATGAATTTTAATTGATACTGTGTTAAATTTAACACATACCATCAGTATGGTTCATGCATAGTATGTTGACATGTGTAATCAAAGAATTCTAATGACTGCATGCTTTGATATTTTTTTCAGAAAAACCCAATTTGGTGCTATTTCTGCACTGGAAATAATAGCTGAATTTCATTTTAGTTATTGCAGTGGCTTGTGTGAAAATATTCTTGATGTTACGCAAGCTTTTATTCCAAAGTGTGTTGTGAAATTTTAAGATATTTAATGTTAAGTAAATTTTTAACATGAGATTGCATTTACATTTTGTTGCTAAAACAGTACAGCGCAAAGCTTTTCTGCTATTGGTGTGCAGTATTTTATTTGTCCACCAGAGGGTAGGATGGGTGTGTATTGTATTTGCCTTCTTTTCCACCAAACTTGGTTGAATTCATTAAAGCCTGTTTTAACATTTTATTTTTTATTTTTCCTTTGCAGTTGTGCTTTAAAACACAATGTAAAAAATAAATGTAAAATACAGTTAAACTCATTCTACGAATGGTTTTGAAATTAAGCACTTTTAAAAAAGCAAAATTGGTTAAAAAATGTCAGTATACATTTGGTTGCAGTATTATTTTACTTTACACTGTATTTAAGAGATGAAGTTGGTGCTTAATCGGGATTGATTACCTTAGCTTTGTATCTTTAATTATTAATTGGAGATACTACTAATATGTGTGCAATTATTTTTTCTTAAAAAGTATGGGAAATGTGGTAGGATGTCTTTTTTAACATGCAGGTCATATGAAAAAGTTTGGGAACCCCTCTCAGCCTGCATAATAATTTACTCTACTTTCAACAAAAAAGATAACAGTGGTATGTTTTTCATTTCCTAGGAACATCTGAGTACTGGGGTGTTTTCCGAACAAAGGTTTTTAGTGAAGCAGTATTTAGTTGTATGAAATTAAATCAAATGTGAAAAACTGGCTGTTCAAAAATGTGGGTACCCTTGTAATTTTGCTGATGTGAATGCATGTCACTGCTCAGTACTGATTACTTGCAACACCAAATTGGTTGGATTAGCTCATTAAGCCTTGAACTTCATAGACAGGTATGTCCAATCATGAGAAAAGCTATTTATGGTGGTCAATTGCAAGTTGTGCTTCCCTTTGACTCTACTCTGAAGAGTGACAGCATGGGATCCTCAAAGCAACTCTCAAAAGGTCTGAAAAGAAAGATTGTTCAGTCTCATGGTTTAGAGGAAGGCTACAAAAAGCTGTCTCAGAGGTTTAAACTGTCAGTTTTCGACTATAAGGAATGTAATCAGGAAATTGAAGGCCACAGGCACAGTTACTGTTAAACCCAGGTCTGGCAGGCCAAGAAAAATACAGGAGCGGCATATACGCAAGATTGTGAGAATGGTTACAGACAACCCACAGATCAACTCCAAAGACCTGCAAGAACATCTTGCTGCAGATGGTGTATCTGTACGTCGTTCTACAATTCAGCGCAATTTGCACAAAGAACATCTGTATGGCAGGGTGATGAGAAAGAAGCCCTTTCTGCACTCGCGCCACAAACAGAGTCGCTTGTTGTATGCAAATGCTCATTTAGACAAGATTTATTTTAGACAGATATTTTAGATATTTAGACAGATTCATTTTGGAACAAAGTGCTTTGGACTGATTAGACAACAATTGAGTTATTTGGTCATAACAAAAAGTGCTTTGCATGGCAGAAGAAGAACACCGCATTCCAAGAAAAACACCTGCTACCTACTGTCAAATTTGGTGGAGGTTCCATCATGCTGTTGGGCTGTGTGGCTAGTTCAGGGACTGGGGCCCTTGTTAAAGTCGAGGGTCGCATGAATTCAACCCAATATCAACAAATTCTTCAGGATAATGTTGAAGCATCAGTCACAAGTTGAAGTACAATGTTTAGAATGCCCGTCACAGTCCCCTGACTTGAAAATCATCGAAAATCTTTGGGATGATTTGAAGCAAGCTGTCCATGCTCGGCAACCATCAAATTTAACTGAACTGGAGAGATTTTGTATGGAAGAATGGTCAAAAATACCTCCATTCAGACTCCAGACACTCCTCAAAGGCTATAGGAGACGTCTAGAGGCTGTTATATTTGCAAAAGGAGGCTCAACTAAGTATTGATGGAATATCTCTGTTGGGGTGCCCAAATTTATGCACCTGTCTAATTTTCTGTTAATCCAATAAACTTAATGTCACTGCTGAAATACTACTGTTTCCATAAGGCATGTCGTATATTAAAAGGAAGTCGCTACTTTGAAAGCTCAACCAATGATAAACAAAAATCCAAAGAATTAAGAGGGCTTCCCAAACTTTTTCATGACTGTATTTGTACAAACAAGAAAGAAAAGAAATGCCTCAAGTAGGACTTGTGTTTATTGCATTTGTGTAGAATACGGAGAAGCTGTTTTGGCTCCATGTTTGACTTTATTTGACTGAGTTAGTGTCTGTTTCTGGTGGCCAGTAGGCATCACAGGTAGCATACCCTGGAGAAAAAAATGGATTGTGAGTGACAGACAAAATTTTGCTTCTGATATATTATAAGTATTATTTGTGCCTGCAGTTTAGGAACAGAATGGAATCCATAACAGTTTTGTAGAATGTATCTTACTGTTTGACAGGCTAAGGATGGATTATTCTGCTTTGTATGCTTAATACATCAGCTCTCCATAGTATGTTATAGACTTTCTGCTGACTTTCTCAGAACAGTTAAAGTATTTAGGAGTTACTTCAACATGTTTTTAAACTTGATTTTTGCTGCTTGATGGAAAGCACTAAAGAGATGTCAGTGGATGCTCAGCTCTTCAGCTCTTATTAACAGGCAGATTTAATATTGTTAAAAATTTTATTTATCAAAAACTCATTTCTTTTTCAGAGCTTACAATCAAATTAAGCTTTCTAGAAAAAAAAAGTTAAGAATTAAGCTTGCTTTTATAAAAGGCAAAAAGGTCACATTTGAAAAGTATGATACTGCAAAGATCAAGAGCAGAAGTTGGCATGAATTCCTTAACTTCTGACTTTCAGAGATGTGCGTGTTTGTAATTTGTAATAACAGAAAGAAGTAAAATGTACTGAAAATGCACAGTCCATTTGCAGTAGTAATAATCAGATTCTGCTTCACTCACTCAGATTATGGGACCAATGTAGGAAATAATTTAAGGCAGAGATTCTGTTATCTGCTGCTCAATTACCGGATAAATGTGTACTCCTGTCCTTCCTTAATTATTCAATGTTTACTTTATGAAAGTCATTAGGTATCTTAAACTTCAAAAATATTTACAATATATTGACTGGGTGCTTGAGACTTTTCATCAGCATCATTCAGATTTTGGAATTCTATCAACACACTAATTTTTATTTACAAGTCAGGAACTTTGTTCAAATGAATCTGCCTAATTTTCTTAATCTTCCATCAATCTCAATATTCCATGCTGTAATTCATTCTGTCCTTTGAGTGTACCTCTCCAGATAACCTTCTTCTGCTTCTTCCGGCTGCTTCCATTAGGGGTCATCTTTTTCCATATCCTCCTGTCCATTGCAACTTGCTCTATTACATCCACCACCTGCATATCTTTCTACTTCCCTATACGCCCTCCACTACATACTTAGCATCCTTTTCCCAATATATCCAGTATCTCTCCTCTGCACGTCCAAACCAACATAATCTCGCCTTTCTGACTTTGTCTCCAAACCATCCAACCTGAGCTGACCCTCTAATGTACTCATTTCTTATCCTGTCTATCCTTGTCACACCCACATGCAAATCTTAACACCTTTAACTCTGCCATCTCCAGCCCTGTCTCCTCTTTTTTGGTCAGTGCCACAGTCTCCAACCAATATAACATAGCTTGTCTCACTGCCATCTTGTAAACCTTCCCTTTCACTCTTGCTGATACCCATCTATCACAAATCACTCCTGACACTTTTCCACCCTGCTTGTACTCTCTTCTTCACCTGTTTTCCACAATATTCTGAAATTTCCTTTTTTTCAGGTTTTGCTAACCTAAACTTTTAAGTTTAAACCTCTGGCTGTTTACTCGTTACCTTTTCACCATTTTAGGTCATTACATTACATTTCAACTGATAAAATTTGAAGAAAAACAGAGAAAACTGAGGTGTTCTAAAACTTTTGACTGTGTGAGTGTGTTTGTGTGTGTGTGTGAGAATGCTTAAATTCAACAGGATCATCCTGATGGGCATGCAGTCTTACAGTTTGTTTATTTGTGAATTCTAGGTTTGGCCGTGATGCATTTTCAAGATACCAATCAGCTAGATGTTGGGAACAACCCTAAAGTGGGGACCAAGCGCTACATGGCACCTGAGGTTCTTGATGAAACTATTCAGGTTGACTGCTTTGAGTCTTACAAAAGGGTTGATATCTGGGCTTTTGGGCTTGTCCTGTGGGAAATTGCCAGAAGGACTGTTAGCAATGGTAAGCTCTGTTTTATCCTATTCCTGTATAATTTGTTCAGACTAATAAAAAAAAAATTTTCTAAAGATGTGGTAAAAAAAGAATTAGTTTTACACCACATGCATGTTTGGAAGTGTGAAGATAATCATGACAATATGACACAAACAATGGTTGTATTTCTGTATAATATAAAAATGTCACAGCATGTCTGCATTTGTTGTTGCCAACTTGGACTGAGATCACCAAATACTCAAACATAGAGGAGTATAATAATGCAGATACCTGAACAAGTGCATTTTAAGAGAAAATTAAGGAGAAAATAAATCTTAACAATGTTTTTTAAGGAAAAGTTTCTATATGAAATGAAAAGCATTTTGGATTTCCTGTCTACAAAATGGAGGACGACTTATTGGCTGCATCAAGAGTGCTCAGTTTTAAAATGACTGGCTTCTTATATCTTCTCTCTAGAAATATTGACTCATTTCAGCATAATATTTAATGCATGATACTTTGATCACTAGTTCTAAAACATAATTTTAATTATTTATAGTTAACATTAAACAATACATTTCACTTTTAATACTTGGAAAATATATCACACTGGGTTTGAATCTTTCTCAAATACTAGCATTTGTCTTGTTGTAGTTGTCTAGAAGTTAAAATACTGTATTTTGATAGCAATTTAAATGAAAATTTAAAAAAAAATTGAATTATTAGCTTTGCCACTTATAGTTAAAAAATAGAGGACAACAGTTGATAATTTCACTTTACACTGATCTACACTAATATTTCACTTTATTGTGTTTATAATATATTGTGTATATAATACATACTTGCAAATAATAGTCTGAGATTTTAAAAATACTGAGGTCTTCATTTTTATTATATGCTTTATTCTACTAACCAAAAAAAAAAAAACAGATTATACTTATCTTTTTTTCTCCATGTTTTTTACCAATGGTAAAAAAAAATCCAAATCCAAATTCTGGGTCAAAGGAAAATGTGACATCACTCCTCTCATATCGGGAATCAACCCTGCATATGGTAGCACACACATCTGTAAAATTTATTTTAATTTTTGTTAATGGATACATAAAACACCTTGTTTCATTCTGTCAGTTTTCCATTTGTAATTTTCAAAACTTGTTATTTATGCCCTTGCTTTTTTCTGTACAACATTGTTTTTTTTTCTTCATAGGAATTGTGGAAGACTACAAACCACCATTTCATGATGTAGTTCCTAATGATCCAAGTTTTGAAGACATGAAAAAGGTTGTTTGTATTGACCAACAGAGGCCAAACATTCCTAACAGATGGTTTTCAGATCCCGTGAGTTACCTGTTGGAATTTACTTTAGCTACTTTGGTCAATGTAGTTTCTGAAGAATCACTCAAAATGCATTTAGGGTTGATTTACTAAAAATTAGATTGCAATTTTTAATAAAGGAATAATCCATCTAAAAATTACATTTCTTTTTATTTTACTTACCCCATGCAGTTTGAAGCATTGGTTGAGGAAAACACTTAATCTCATATTTTCCAAGCTACAATTCAGAATGTTGTTTGATTGTGAGCACATCTCATTTTTATTCACGAGATCATTTTCCAGAAGTGGTTTATTTAGTAATATTTTAATAAAAATACATTTTTGGAACATTATGAATGTACAGCTGGATGACTTGATATGTGGATTACACAAGCTAGCTTTTTTTTTTTTCCCCCCCATGGATATTTTGATATTGTTTGCTGTTATCCAACATTGGTCACTATAGACTGTTATTACATTTCACAGTTTGTTATGTCCGCATGAAAATGTAAGATTAAACTTTTTTTTATATTTACTACATATGGAGTAAGTAACATTTTTATGTAGAATGAACAATTTATTACAATTTATTATAAAGAAAGCATTAATGGTATTAAAACATTTTAAAGTGATTGAATTGTGAATAAAAGAACTGTGCATTCTATACGATGATGATGATGATGAATTCAGAAATATTCCTTTTCCTAGTTATCTTCACTGGTTTACATTACTTTTTGATAATCTGTTTAAATGGCTAATTTCCTTTATAAGATGAAAACATTAGAAGCCAGTTTGAATTTAAACTGTTCTGTGATTAGCCAGGAACACTTAACACATATTTGAAAATTATCGTCAAATATAGCTATTTATTGGTTAAAACATATTTTATGATCTTCTATATTGTGTGCACAAAGACTCCTGAATATTTTATAAGTAACATGGAAAAAAGAACAACCATATGCCTTTTTTCCTGCGTTTTACATTTTAAAAATTGATCATAGTATAAATTCAAATTAGTAGCTGGCATCCCTGTAAGGAGATTTCTGGCAGAACATGCTATGGTGCTGATTAGCTGTATTAATTTGTACACTCCAGACTGGCCTTGAGTTAATGGATTGTCTTGCAGTCTTCGTAAAAGTTAACATTTTTTTCTACATCTTTTATTTTTACTTGTTTTAGCAACACACTAATATTAGCACATACTTCAAAATGCTTTCGGAATACATTTATCAATAAAGTAACCTTGAGATGTAATGCAGTGTCCATTAAGCAACTCATTGAGCACAGTTTGTTTGTGGTAGTTTTGCATTGTCAATGTTACTAGGGTTACCTTTATAAACTAATAATAATACAAGATGTTTTCTTTTATCAAGTGGAAAAATATTTTTAAGCAATACATTTATAGACTTAAACTAGGAAAGCCTAATATGCCTTGAGTATGTGTTTTAAGCTTGAGTCACTGAAGAAATGCTGCAGTAATCTCTTTAATATGTTAATAAATGATATATGTAGTCTGTTTAACTAATGCTGCATTCGGACACAATTTAAAAAGCCTTTTTAGTTCTTCAGACTCAGAACTGTGTAATATGTCACTAAAAAAGTGGTTCTCAACTGAGGGGCCACAGTGCACTTGGGAACCACAAGATGACTAAAAATAATTATAAAATATTTTAAAAGAATATTTAAAAGGATACTCCAGCCCAGATTATTTTTTATACGCTACTTTCCTCATGTACTTTGTAGTGGTAGGGAGAAAATTTTTAATATTGTGTTTTCATATAGAATGGAGAGAAGAAAGTTTAAGATTTAATAGAGCCCAAAGGTGACCAATGCTATCGAATGGCCAATGGTGTGAAAACATGGAAAAAAGTAACAGAAAAATCTCATGTCAGTTACCTTGTTGTATTCTCAGCACATGCAAAACACATGCTTTTTTTTTTTTTTCGAAAATATTACTAAGTAATGTCTTCCAGAACACTCTGTGCACATTCTATACATTGACTTAACCTTATGAGAGTCACTTTTTGAATTGAAGACATGACTCTTGACCAACAAATGAAGGGGAGAGGCAGGTCTTTATTTCACAAAGTCAGGATAACTCACATGTAGATTATGCAGCACAAGTAATGTGAATTTATTTTCTTCACATGGATATTTTGCACATTGTTTTTAATTTTAAAGCATTGGTCACTATTGGCTTCTGTTGCATCATACACTTTTGTTTCTCTCCATTCTGCATGAAAGCATGAGATTAACATGTTTTCTCAGCCACTACTACAAAGTATGTGGGGTAAGTAGCACATAAACAAAGCAATTTTTGGGTAGAGTATTTCTTTACTGTAAATTGCTAAAACTCAAGCTTCAGCAGGGGTGTCAAACCTATGGCTAGTGGACTGAATCTGGCCGTTGGATCTTTTTAAAAACTTCATCAGTATTCAAAACATGTTACATATCTTCTGCACTGATTATTCTTTTGTCGAAGAATACCCCCTTAAAGTAAGTTTCATGGGTAGATTGAAGCTGTATATGGTTTATCTGGATTACAGTTACACTTGACTTGAAAATAAGTCTCCAGTGTCTAAATCATGTCTGATAGAAATTGGACTGGTGTCTTACACACACACAGCAATTTGGGTTTTGCTGTTGCTCTCGCTTATCTGCACAGCACACTGCAGCTACTAACCTGTAGTTATTATGGGAACGGGCTGCTCATCATAATCAAACAAGAAAAAGTAAAAAGAAGGGTGACAAGCCACACTGCCGTGAAGAACTTTTCTGTTGTAGCTTGATACCAGAAATGTGATGGAGATGGTAGGTTGACTTCACTCATGCTTCGCTTACCTTTTAATGCTGCACAGTGTCGGGTCTGGCCACCCTTCTGTTGATTACCTGCCTGCTGCCATCACCCTACACCATTCTTTTGTCTTTTCTGCTAACTTGATTGTTGCATGTGGAGACAAAAACTATGGAAACATTCCAGTGAAAAAATGTCTACAGTAGGGATACCATGATAGCAGTATTTTAGTATTTGATACCAATAACAGTGAAATTTTGCAGAACTCGATAACTTTCCATACCATGGCAAAAAGAGAAATTCTATTCAGCCAAGTACAGTACCTCTAAAATGAACAATATTGTGACTTTTTCTGTAATGGAACATAAAATATATGAATAGTAACACATTTATTATTCGTATGATCCTTTTATCCAAGGTGACTTACAACATTTGACATACAACTGGTTCCATTTCTTTTGTTTTTCTAGTTGGAGAATAGACCGGTGAAGTGGCGTGCTTGTGGCCACAGTGTCAGTAGCGGAATTTGAACCCCACATTCTCAGAGTTTACAGTTCGAAGCCTTAACCACAGCGTCACACTGCCTGCCTAAAACTATGCCACACTGCCCCAGTAGTAACATCAGCTTTCAAATGCTGGTATCAAGAACTTACCCAACTATCAATAAAGTAAACTAGTATTGACATTTATAAATTTCAAAATACAATGCAGGGCTTGAATTTTAATGTCAGATGATTCTGGGGTTCCCACCAGTGTAACAATAATTGAGGAAATTTTGTAATCTTGATTGGATTCAGGATAGAGTTTATAAAGGATGATATCACAATTGACTTTCTAATTTATTTTACCATGTACATATTACAAATTTATTTTAACAGATTCTCTCAGTAACTGAAAGTTACTGCTTACATGCAAATTCAGACATTATTATATCTTTACTGATTAATTTGTAAATTCATAATTCAGGATATTTACATTTATTTATTTGGCTGATGCCTTTATACAAAGTGAATTACAACATTTGAGATGCATTTCTTTTTGATTTTCCATTTGGACCACAGGAGAGTGAAGTGACTCGCTCAGGGTCACAGAGTGTCAGTAGTGAGATTTGAAACCACAACCTCAGGGTTTCAAGTTCAAAGCCTTAACCACTGCGCCACACTGCCTTCCTATATTTTAATATAATAAACTCTTTACATGAGTTTTTGTAAGAAAATGCTTTTAAAATCTGGTTTGTCAGAGAATTCCTCTGTTAGATTTGTTTCATTTGCTACTGTAACATTTATATTTCACACAGACTCCTATATGCACAGTACATAGTGTGTGAGACATTTTCCTTGCAACCTCAAACTGTACAAAACCAAATAGAAAATGGATGGATGCTTAAAACTACACTTGAGGATATGTTCCATGTAATCAAAAAATGAATGCAAAATCTCCACTCCTTTCTGAGGGTCTGCGTAAGGCACGGTATTAAAAAGCATTTCACCATGTCTATAGTTGAATGATTATAACTCACATCTGGTCAGTCACATCATTGCGCTCATAAAGCATGCGTGAAGCTACTGTATATATGAACTAACTCATTAAATGGATAAAAGTGGTAATAAAGAAAGCCTGTGATTGTTTTTTTGCTTTTTTAAAATCATAATGAGAACAATTCCCGCTGTCACATAGTGAAATTCTCCTGTCTTGGAGACAAAGTATTTGTAGACATGATTTCTGTTTTTCTTTTCAACACACTGTGGAGATGCACATGAGCCATTTGTATAGTTCTTATTCATGTTTATCTCAAAAATTACTTTGCCTTCTCTAGTAATTAGTTAACTTCAGTCATACATGAGTCCACTACCAACTGTCATTCGATATTAGCAATACTGAAAAAAGCAACTGTTATATCTTTGGAACATTAGTATTGACATGTACCAAAAGCATCAGTTTTTTGACATCCTTAGTTTGCAGTGACTATTTCTATATTTTAAAAATTACTTTTAATTTTTTTATTTTCAGAAATACTTATTCATTTTATGCTTAGTTTAAAAAGTAATACTTAATACTAATGAACAGTGCGCAGCCTTTGTTATTGAGAATAAAATCTGCAGTGAAATATTCTTTATTTTGGTAATTACTGATTATTATTTATCTCTAAAAACTGCTTATTTGCTTTATGTTATGACTAGTCAAAGCATCTGATGTTGCCTGGGTATAAATAAGCAGGGAAGGCCTGTATGTTGGCAATTCAACATAGCTAAACATAATCCATAGTGAGACAAGAAGACATACTCTTAGAGAAAAGCTGCACTTTAGCATGACAATGACATTTTTACCCAAATTAGTTGAGTAGAAAACACTGTACCTGAGGTCTTACATGAGATCTCTCTTTGGCCAGTACAAAACTGTACAGGCTGAAGGTGTACTGCAGCTTCCTAATGGGAATTGTAGCCCCCATTCCTGTGTTGGTTTTCGTGTTGCCCCCTCTTGGCAATATGCCATACAGCCTATATTTTCAGTTGGACCAACGGCATCACACATGTAAAGTTTTTGTAAATTTGTTTGCCCATTTTTGCGTGATTGGGACACAAAGAAACAGAAAAATAGCTTGTGATTTTATTTATTTACATAGATTCAGAAATTCAAGCACTAGTTAAAAAGAATAACTGGCATGACCTATTAATTTCCAAATTAATATTTTATTATGGTGCATTACTTACTGTTCTTAATAATGTTCTCATTTTGTTTTTGTGTATGTTTTTCAGACATTAACATCGATTGCCAAGCTCATGAAAGAATGCTGGTACCAGAATCCTTCTGCAAGGCTAACAGCTTTACGCATCAAAAAGACTTTGACAAAAATTGATAATTCTTTGGCTAAAGTCAAAGCTGAGTGCTGAAACTCTGTAGGTCCAAAAGCAACTGAAAAACTTTTATGGGGGGATAAAAAAGGAACAATAGGACCTTAGAGTTGTTTTCCTTGGAAACAATCAGTGGGATCCGTCCCAACACCTTGCTCTTATAGAGGCATGGATTATTTATTTTATAACCACCTGATGGGCAGAAAAATTATGCATCCAAAGATGGCTTAGTGGATCTCCAAAAGACTGATAAGGCGGTGCGCTCTGCTGTCCATCTGGAAAACCACATAGGATCTTGCCTATTTTCATTCTTCAAAGAAGAAACTGTCATCTGGGCATTAATGATTGCTTTAGAGCAGCAGTTCTTTTTAGACACTGCCTGAATGAAACTGATACAAACTAAGCCCATATTTCAATCAGCAATATTGTCTACGCTTCTGTCTTTTATTGCACTAGCAGCCTTTCGCATTCCTAACTTGCACTGTTACTGACGCATTTTAAACAGAAACCAACTTGCCAAAAATAGATAGGTTTTCTTTGCCACTAACACTGTAACTTAGATTTGTCACACTGAGCAACTGATTTATGTGTGCGTGTATACACACGCACAAACACACACACACTTCATTTTTAGCAGCATCTCTTGCACTGTTGTTTACATTGTCAGAAAATAGGATTTCTTTGTGTTCGTTATGAACTTGTAACTTATTTGTTGCTAATGCACTGAGTAGTTTCTGAATTGTTCAGCCATTTTTTGTGCCTGTCCCCTTGCTTTGTAAACTATAAATGATTTTAGCAGCCTTAATGTTATTCTTTGCAAAAATTTTGTATTCATGTCACAGTTCATATGCATATTGTAATCTAATGTTTTATCTTTTTTTTTTTTTATAAACTATTGGGTTAAATGCTTACAATAAAACACATTTAACTAAAAAAACAAACACTCAAGTTTTTAATTTATACAGGAATCTGCAAAGGGATGTTTCTAACAGATTTCAAGGCTGGAAAACTTACAGAGGTGCATTGTATATTCTAGGAAAAAAATGCATTGTAAACTCAAATTGAAATGGAACTATTTTGTTTTAATCAACATTTTTATATTTAGTAGTGATTTGTAAAAATTAAATAGAATGTTTGCAACCAAGAATATATATTGTGTCTTTGTAGTTTATACCGTGTACATAATAATACATAAATGTGCCTCAAAATAATTTCTGCCTAATGGTTATTTTATTATATGTTTTTAATTATCCATCCAATATCTATAGACAAATTCAGATGGGCTTGGATTTTATTTCTCAGTTAACAGATTTTTCTTAGAAACTCAGTTTCATAGTAATATGAGAGAAGTGCATTATGACATAGTAATTTCAAACATCACTGTCTTGAAATGCTTTGTTTCTGTGCATTTAACTCAGTGTTATCAAGGAATTGTTGGACGGACTTCTGTCCTCAGTTTTTTATTTTATTTCATTTTATTATTTATAATAAACCTAATAGTTAACGACTTTCACAGGCTCACTCAAACTGATCTTAATGGCAATCCTTTGGTGTTTCTTCCTGCCTGCAACTTCTTGGATGTTGGCAGGCTGTTTGGCGTTTTTTTAAAAGGATGTTAAACAGTTGCAGATCACTTCAAGATTTATACATAAAGATTCATCTTTTGGCTGTTTATATTTTAAACTTGTTTTCTTTGTTGTGCAGGGATCGTCTTCAAAGAAAGAAGTGACTGGAAATCTCTTTATATCAGATCCGTAGCATCCCATGTGCTGTACAAGTGACCAAAGTCATTAAAGCTGTGCTAAATGTCTAAGTAAGATGTAAAGAGGTCTGAAATGAGATGTGATGTGCATATGTAAAAGTGGCATTAGATATAGCACATAAAAGAGTATATCCAGACCTGCAAAAGACCTTCAGAGGATCCTGGATTACAAATTAATAGTTGCAAATATTGTTTCAGTCTTGCATGGTGACAACTTTAAAGACAAATTCTTAAATCTGAAAAACTGAGATAGCTTCTTGTATTCAGATCCCTTTGCTCTGGAAGTTCTGTTTTCAAATCTGAGATTATGCTAACGAGGATATAGCTACTTTAACAATGGCTTCTGCTATGCACCACTGAAGTCACATTACCTACTGTTGAACATGCAGACTGTTTTTATGAATACACCCATGTTGTAGTAAAAGGGAGGAACATTTGTTCACATTGTCTCTATTTCACTCTTTAGATAAACGGAAAACCAGCCAGAAAAGCCCAGCATAGTTTTTCCCCATTCTTTTTCTGCCCAACCAGAATAAAAGGATGCAAACTCCTAATATCCGGTGACGTTTGACCGGAAGAGCTTGGGGATGTGCAGACACTCCTGTAGTTCTTTTCTTATCTCACCAGAGGGTGCCAGACCATCTTATTTTTCCCCAGCTGGAAACTATTGTTGCATTTTTTTCTTTTGTGGGGATTTCTCAGCTGCAGTCCTGGAACTTTGATGTTTTCCACTTTTACACTACATAAGAACTGTAGTGTGTACAGGAATAAGTGGTCACACAGCAAACCTGAAGAAAAGTCACGAAAACGAAGACCAAAGAACTTAAAAGGAAGTCACAGATCAAGCAATAAAAATGTGGTTAAATCTCCACTCGGAACAGAGTTAGCACAATAATCACACAGAAGCAACATCATACTGTACTAACACTGTCCTGAAAAGGATGGCTGTCAAAAGTCAATAGCCAGACAAGGAGAAAGAGCAACACTTACCTGGAATATTCGAGAATAAATCACCTCGGTTTTGAGGAAAAGGTACAGTGGTCAGTGTCAACATCTGAAGTTTATTTTCAGTTTTTTTTTTTACACTTTTACACTTTTCCTTGGCTTCTAAAAATAATTAAAACTTTGTTTTGGTGGTTTTATAGGTCAACACATCTGGTCCTCATGTTAGTTTTTGAATCTGAAGCATTTTAATGGGTTTGAAAAGTAAATATGTTCTCCCAAGGCACTATCTTGTTAATGTTAAAGGCAACTGAGTAGGACTATCAGAACGAACATCACCACTACTTGAAAATACTTTATTATATTAAAAAAACTTCTTATTTAAAGTGAAGTGAAGACAAAAAACAGTGTATTACTTCCACTAGTCACGTTTTTTAATTGTTAGCTTCAATGGATTACTCTGCTGCATAACCCTGCATTTTGGTTAATGGGTGTACTAACAAAATACATTCAAAGCCTTCTCCAGTGCCTTAAAAGTATCATTTTGCTCCTGATGCTATTCCATTTCACTCTTAAAAATAAAATCCATGATTTTTTTGTGGTAAAGCATTCGTTCATAGTAAACAAAAGCTGGTTTCCTTTTTCATTAAACATAATGGGAAATAACTGCCATATTTCAGATTTTCCTTTTGTTATTATAATGGGTTTAAAATCGCCATTTTAAACAGAATTTTCAATTTCAGGAAAGGATGCTTAGCTTACCTCAACCAGCATGCGATTTGTAGAGGCTACTGGTTTGATACATAATTCCTAAAACAAAGACGAAAGTAAAAATGTTTCATGTGTTATGTTTTGCTGTATGTGTAAAGGGGGGGGGGGGGAATGCTGTTTAGTTTAATTCTGTCTGTTATTCTTTGACTGCCAGCACCCGGCTCTGCAGATTTATCAGATTGGCCTGCTTTGCACGCTTCTACCTTTCACAAGCTGTTTTTTTTTCTTGTGATTTGTTTTAAAATTTTGTTGTGTATTATTATTTATTTTTTTTA
This sequence comes from Erpetoichthys calabaricus, assembly GCF_900747795.2. Taxonomy (NCBI): domain Eukaryota; kingdom Metazoa; phylum Chordata; class Cladistia; order Polypteriformes; family Polypteridae; genus Erpetoichthys; species Erpetoichthys calabaricus. The sequence goes on from NC_041401.2 coordinate 33,924,343, forward strand.
CTTAGTAGCAGGATTTCTAAGTTGCTGTTGATGAAAGTTTATGCCAAGATGCAAAAATATTATGAGAAAGGAATATTTGAAGATCATTACAATGCAACATTTAGTATATTCAGTAAGTCTTTTTGTGAAATGTGAATAGACTGACCACACCACAACTTATATAAACTATAGTTGGGTACTGACTTTACATCTTTTACACCAGCAGAAAGGCACACAGTGTAGCGGAGGGCTGAAAGAGGGTGCAGGGTATGGGTGACTAAAGTGACTTGTGTGTTTAATGAGTTTATCGTGAGTGATTTTCCTATGGGTTACAAATATGCATTACAAGCATGTGAAATGACCCAGATCCACTTTTCTCTTTGACAGTGTTACTTTCCATGCACAGAAAATCTTTTTTTGTTGAGGAACACTAGTGCACAAGTCATAAGTGTTCCATGTGATGGAACACAAGCAGAAATATTAAACAGGTATATAGAGGCACATTAAATACAAATGTACACATAGTAGCACTTACAACTTTTAATCTACATTTGAATATTCAATGATTTACTTATTTTTTCAATTGAGTGTTCACACTCTAGTTTTGGTATAATTTTAACAGCCCTACTGCCGAGTACCATCATCAGCATGACAGCTCAGAATCTTTTTCTCAACCTCATCTAATGTTTTGGCTTTTTAGCACTATTCACTATTTTTGTTTTCTGACATTCTTGCTGCCCTTCCCTACTCATGTCCTGCATGGGGGTCTATGAAGTTTTGACTCATCGGTTTTGACCTTGGCTAGTTATTTTTTTTACTGCTCAAAACATCTGGCACTTTGTGTTGGAAATACAGTCAGATGTGGTCAAAACTAAGATTATTAGAGAAAATTCAAAGATCCGTGGAACAAATCTAGCAATGCCCATTTATCAGGAAACACAACCCCTTCAGTGAAGTGGACTGGGCAACTTGTTAGAGCCAAAGGGATAGATCTAGCACAGTTCTTGCAAATATCAGCATTCTCCATGGTACGACAGGGAGCAACATTCATATTGTCTGCCATTACCTACGGATGATTCTTCAAAAGGCTATTGATCAGCTATTGAGGATTGAATTTTACAAAGTGAATACTTATCTGAATTTACATGAAATGTACATTTACAATTCTTACATGTATTTTGATATTACCATGTCATCTTCAACAGAATGCACTAATCCTGGGCAGAAACCTTACATATTAACTTATTCCTTTTGTTTGTGCATCCTTGTTACTCTGAAACAGATTTACAAATCACAGAGATGAATTTTGGCCACACAGAATGTTTTGTTTAATCAAAGGTAACAAGAAATTTTAGCTCACATTTCTTCTGCATAAAATTCAAATTTCTGTCAGTTGGGGATGTAGAGACTGTCCTACTTTATAATGTGCTGAAATAACTGGATTTTCATATATCAGTGCTTACACAATGCACTTTCATACTATGTTCAACATAAACATGGAAGGAGCATTTAACATGAGAATCTTTACAGCAGTGTTAGTTTTAGCTGGGCACCATCTATGGGAATGTTTACTACAAGCAATGCATGTTGTTATTCAAGAACCAGTGGCATATATTTCTTCCAAATTCCAGTGAGAAGTCAAGCAAAATGACACCTTTTATTGGCTAACTAAAAAAGATTACAATATGCAAGCTTTCCAAATTGATACTGTAGAATAAAAAACAAAAGCCTTCCATCTGTCAAAACTTTACTGCAATGCTACTGTATACTATTTGGTTATTTTTTCTTCTAGTCATAAGATGATACTTCTGCATGTTTTGTTTTTGTTCCCTGGGCTGTGCATCCTTGTTCATTTCCTGGGGTCTGTTCCAGAAAGAGAGATTAGGGTATCCTTGTTCTCAAAATGAATCCTGACTTGTAATAGTGTGATTTCACGCCATCATATTAGCAGGTGCCAGAATACTGAAAATGCTTCGGCTTATGCAGTCCCCGGTGGGTTTTTCAGGATTAATGCACATTCGTGGCAAAATTGACAAGCTGTGATGAGTCGAGAACTGAATAGCCTATCGACCATGGACTGCAACTCAGAAAAACAGATTGAAGAACCTTCATGCTAGCCATCAGCCAATACAGTTAAATATAGAAGTATTATTGTTGTCTTATTCGATCACAGAACTCTGAACATTAATGTCCAATATTTTCATCCATGTCGGCTCAAAATTGAGACGTGTTAAACTGAGCATGTCATGTTTTAGAAGGTTACTCAGATATATTAAATTCGGGTGTAATGTGCTAACATTCATACAGATGTGTATTTGGGCAGGCCAGAATGTCTGATCGCAGTCTGGTGATATTTCTCTGGGCAGAATTTGGTGAAGGACTTTTGCCTCCGTGTTGTGCGTTCCTTCATGAATGGGCACAACATTTTGTTGCCATTTTCTGCCTCTTAAATAGTGCTGGTGGTATCAGCATTATAACATTTGATCTTATGATTGGAATAATTATTGTGGCTGCAAAGTGTTCATCTTTCATATTAAACTTACATTTTTGCAGGTTATTTTAATGGCATTGGTTGCCAAGAAACTGAGCTGAATTTTGTCAAATCTTTCTTGAACAGGAAAAGCCTGAGCCCATTCTAGTATTGGCAAATTATCCTCATCATCGGCCTCAAGGATCATGTAACTCTGGTGTAATATGTTCCAGAAACACTGGTTTGGCTCCAGATTTTCTAGAATGGAATTAACTGATTCATGTAAATCCTGATTTTCTTTAGCTAGATTTTACTCTAATCCTGTTTTCTGGAATGGACCCCTGATTCTCATGACTCTCTGTTATTTTATAAGATCTCTCCATTGTTTATATCAATTTGTGAATGTCAATATATATTTTTTTTTTAAAAGCACTGACTTTTAAAAGCACTGATTCGTGATCCTGTTGGAAATGAGGCAAGACCTGATTAATTATGTTGTTTATGCATTTGTTCATTCTTCTGTTTCAGTTGGAGGAGGAGGAGAGGAGAATGTACTGACACAGCGCGCTGCTGCACCCACCACACAATGTGGTAGTCTAAATGTCGCTTGGATGACTGTGACCTGTGGGGAAAAGTCTTCAAAGTGTCTGATGTTGGTTGGATCTCTTAGTACTTTCTTGGCTTTAACTGACTTTCAACTGATTATTTTTTTGCTTTCCATCCATTTTTTTTCTAAACTAAACCTTTGTGTGAGTGTGTGTGTTTTTTTTTTTAAATAGCAACTAACACACCCACTGTTTAAATACTGGCTTGGCTGCTGCTTTGTTCCTTGTGTCAGCCATCTTTATATATTTCACACATCTGTCACTTACAAATCCTTTGGCACCTCACTGAAGAAAGACCTTTAATTTAACAGCCTCTTAATGTTGATTTGTTTCCCTCTCTTTGGGATTTACTTTTCTAGTGCTAAGAGACTTCATCTTATCACATAGTATTGTCTTGAACCATTTGAGTGATTTGTGTAGCACCTTTCACATCATTCTTCATGTCAGTAGGCAAAATAACTCTTGGGCACGAGATGAGGGAAACAACAATAAGACGAGGTGAGAAAAGCAAATCTATTGACTCTCTAGAGAAGACCCTGATTACGGCAATACTGTACTTATTTTGAAATTTGGAGGCATTTTCAGAATTCATGCAACACGTAATCTAACAATTGGACCAAAAGTGGCAGCATGTTTACATTTATTGTTGTGAAATCGATACGTACCGGCTTGTACTCTGGAAGATGACACAGTAGAATGTCAGAGTTATTAATGTATACCAGTAATTTATAGTGGGGACATCAAGTAGGTGTTAGTGTACGACTACTACAGCTACAGCCATGCTGCTCTGTGGCTTTGCTGCCTTGGCTGTTTTTCTTTTGTTCATGGGACTCGGCCTAAAACTCTCATTTCTGACCAACATGAACCTGCTCTGTTCTTCAGCTCACCATCTCAACAATAACATTTATTTTGAAAGCACATTTTCATACAACAATGTAGCTCAAACTGCTTTACAAGTTGACAAAGAGAACATTACAGAAAAAGAAAAATGATTAAGATTAGGCAGTAATATTAAAGAACAAGTAATAAAAAACAAAGTAAGGTGAAAAGGGAAAAAAAAAAAAGAAAACTCTGGTTAGGCTGGAGAAAAAACAAATTTGTTGAAGGCCAAAAAACTGCCCAGCTCCCACTGGGCATCTCCATATTTCCTTCCAAAGAGATTTTGTTCTGGTTTGTCTTGCATATAATCCTGGTCTCCTTCATGTGCATTAAAACTCTCCTTTGTTTCATAGGTTCATGGGGTCATTACTGGCTTGTGTACAGTGAAATTCTTACTTGCATGTGCTAATCAACACGTTGTAATTCCCTGACACCAGGACATACAATACTATATGTGTGTTTTTACTGATATATACGGTACAGTGGATTCAGAAAGAATTCCGTCCCTTTCCCTTTCTGCAAGCTTTATTGTGCTGTACATTTAATTTTACATGGATACATTTGCTAGTTTTGTCCATCAATCCACTCCCAATAGCTCATAATGACAAACTGGAAACAAGTTTTCAGAAAGATTTTCAGATTTATTAAAAATAAGAAACTGAAATCTCATCCTCGTATAAATACTAGCTGTGTTGCCCGGCTTCACGTGGGGATTTTTGTTTAAGTCAGTGGGCCTCACTTATGGTGCTTTTGGGTTTATGAGATGTCTCAGAAGTACTGTATAACAAACTAAGTACTTTTCTATTTACAATCTTTGTATTTTTTTTCTAGGCATTCTTTCATTAGTTCACTTGAGCTGCTTACTGTTGAACATGCTGCATGCAGACCTTTTTGGTGCTGGTGTGACGAGATGGCAGCAGAATTTCTATTAAAGTTAAAGAGGTGATTTAAAGTTGAAAACTGCTAAAAATTTCAACTTTCCATTAGCATCAAAGCCTAAAATTAGCACTGCCTCACTATGCAGTGGGTTTGAATAAATGTGAACCAACTAAAAAGAAAAAGTTACAAATTACATTTACTCACTCAGCAGCACCATCCTCTTCTCTTCATATCACATTCTGAAAAGCAGCATCTTCAGCTATTGGGGGAAAAAGAAAATTGTACTTCATTTTGTTCAATCGTGGCTTGGCAACATTAGCTGTGTCTTTTTTTTTTTTTTTTATTCCTCTTTGTTTCTTTTAATTTCAAAAAGCCCTTAATGCTGATTGTTAATTGGTATTGCAAACTCAAGGACAATATGCAGGTGGACAATAATGTTGGCTTTTTAAAAAACTCATGGATATGCTCTGATATTTTTTTAAAAAAAGAAGAGGTAATGTAATCAGTTTATCTCAAATTTATTGTCATATGTGACACACCCCAGTCCGCCGAAGCGATCAATAACGCTGTGCAATATTCTATTCCCTGTTTCTATCTGTGCCTGTTTCACCAAGAGGACCACCCTCCTCCCACTCTTGTAATCACACAGTTTCACGCCCCACCCTTCAAATTCTTGAATGTAAGGTACATTCCCAAGGCCACAAAGGTTGAAAATTCTGTAATCCATCAAGACAATGCCAAATAAATAAGCAGAGCAGTTGCTACCTTTGATAACATGCCGCGTTTCTCGATGCTCTTATTTAAACTTTATGAGCGCTGATGAAATCGTCTGGAGCAGCATGCACTAGCGGCTGATGGGAATTGTAGTCCCTACTTCAGTATTTTCGCAAGGTTGCAGATAAGGGTAAGGAGGTGGGAAGGTAATACATTATTTGTCTTTCTTACTGGATCAGTCGTGTGAAATTGACTTCTGCCCCAACGCCTGCTAAACGCATCTTCTTCTTTGAGCTTCGCTGAACTTCGCGTCTACAGATGGCCTTCATTTGCATAAACCGGCACGCCCTCTTCCTCTGAGGGATCACTGTCAGCGTTGTGGCAAAACGTGGGACACCGTGTGTTAGAATGTCCCTTTCGCTACACCATTATTAATGGCAAAAATCAATAAATAAAAAAAAATGTGTTGGCTAATTTTGTCGTTTCTACACCGTCCCCAAATTTCAATAAACCCATCAAAGCATTCTGGAAATTTTGGGGTTTTTCTATTGTAGTTTTTTTTTTTTTTTTTTTTAACCCTTGAATATCACCATCTAGCCAAGTGATATGCAAACTATTTTGGATCAAAGTGAGCATGAACTGTGGGCCCCATTAAGGTTCTCATTTTTTTGAGATTCACGTAATACTAGAATCCCAGCTTCCTCTTCTCTTATGTCATCGCACTGTGCTGTCCTGCACAAGTACTTACCATTTTGTTTATTTGCATTAGCTGAATTCAACCTAGAGAATCGCTCACCTGGGTGCAGTCGATTATAACTAATGTAATGGACAAACCGGTGTGACCACACTCTGTGTCCAGGACATGAAATCCTGGTCTAGTGGTTCTCAAGCCGGCATGACCTAAAGACGTAAAGAAAGACTGTGGCGGACTGGCTGTTTATTTGGAGTTCTGAGTGCGAGTCCGTTGTATCCCTTATATGCTCAGCTTGGGCCCGGTTACATACAAGTGGACATGGTGGTCAGTTGATCTGCATTGTTTAATGTAAGTAAGCAGAGAAAAAAAAATTAAACAGTGCCCCCCCCTCCCCCCAGAGAGTCTGTCATCTCATTAGAGGTGGTTGCTTAAGATTTGAACCGCAGTACACTAGGACTTACTTCTCCAAGCTCTCTTGAGTTTTACTTTTTTCTTAATTGAGTGTCTCATAGTTTAAAGAGCCTGATGCCAAATATCAAAAGAATGTAGCAATGGTTTGCATTTAAGTGTCAAACTTGAGCATAGTTGGCAAGCACAGATGTTCTGCCTTCCCCAGAAAATAAGTAAAATATAATCAACAGCAAATTATTGCACAAGAAATAGTGAAAAAAAAAATCATGTGCCATAACAAGGCAGTGCTTTTCAGAGAAAGGCCCTGCTGTAACTCTGACTCCGTTTCCCAGGAAATCTCTATTCCATTTTTGGGTCTTGCCTGTGTGCTTTTTATTTGCTGTCTGTTGTCATGTACTGTTCATCCAGCAGAGGGCACTGCAAACAATCCCATCAGGGGTTCCTAAACTTTCATTTGTGTGTTTTTAATTATTTTCCAGAACACAAATCTAATCGGGGTGGACCCGGGAAGCGAACCCGGGTCTCCTAACTGCAAGGCAACAGCGCTACCACTGCGCCACTGTGCCGCCCCGTCATTCATTTTTTAATTTGGTTTACTTTATCCATCTGCTTACTAACAGAACTTGATACGTTTATGGGGTTGCAGGGAGCTTTGAAAGAATGCAAGCCCATCAAAGGGCACCTGCACACCTACCCACAGCCCACCTAACTTGTACTGGAGAAATCGAGAGGCTCAGTGGTCAGTGCTGCTGCCATAGACTGGGTTTATACTTAACACGACACAACGCATGCTTCAGCGGACAACTCACCAACTACTTAACTTCTAATAATTTCAGTCTGATTTCAGAGCACAGCACAACTGTGAATCTGCTCTGCTACAGGTAACCAATGATTTGCTTGTGGCAGCAGACTCTGGACATACCAGCATATTAATTCTATTAGACCTCAGTGCAGCATTTGACACTGTCAGACATGACATCCTACTGTCCAGAATGGAGAACATGCTGGGTATCTCTGGCACTGCCCTCCAGTGGTTCAAGTCCTATCTGACTGATAGGCAAGAGTTTGTTAGTCTTGGCAGCAGCAGGTCCAGCAGAGCGCCAGTCATACATAGAGTTCCACAGGGCTCTGTCCTCGGCCCTCTTCTGTATTTATACGCTTCCCCTTGGCCATATTATTCGTAGCTATGGACTGGGTTATCATTTTTTATGCAGATGATACTCAACTCTACTTCAATGTTAAAAGTGGAACTTCATCAGAGCTTTCTCAGCTCACAACCTGCCTTAGTGAAATTTAAACCTGGATGGGGCAGAACTCTTTAAAATTAAATTGCAACAAAACTGAACTCCTGCAAATTGGGACTAAAGTGCAACTTAATAAAATGAGCTCCTTCCCAGTCTATCTTGGCGGTGATCTCATCAGACCTGCCTCTACTGCAATGAATCTTGGTGTCATTTTTTATTCCGCCCACATAAATCACATTAAGAAACTTTCTTACTTTCACCTCCGTAACATATCCCGTGTTCGCTCCTTCCTCTCCTTTTCTAACGCTGAGAGACTTGTCCATGCTTTTATCACATCCCACATCGATCATTGTAATTCTCTACTGGCAGGTGCCCCTTCTAATCTTATATCACAGCTCCAGCTTATTCAAAACTTGGCTGCAAGAGTCCTGACATGGACCAGCAGCAGTGAGCACATCACAACCATCCTGCTTCACCTTCACTGGCTCCCTGTGTCTTACAGGATTGAATATAAAATCCTACTAATAACCTACAAAGCCTTAAATGACCTTCTCCATCATTATGTGCCTGTCCACCCACTAAGGTCCTCTGATTCTGGCAATCTTGTTGTGCCCCACACTAATCTACACTCCATGGGTGACAGCAGGGCCTTCAGCTGTATAGCGCCCAGACTCTGGAATGACCTACCAAAATTAATCAGGTCAGCTGACTCCATGAATTCTTTTGAAAAACAACTCAAAACTCATCTGTTCAGGAAGGCTTTTAGCTCTACTTGACTTTATTACCCTTCTCTCAGTTTACCTCTCTGTCAAGATGCTCATGTAACCTGTGTGTGTGTGCGAGACCATCAATTATATTGTCTGTTAGGCTTTCTCTGAATTACTGTCTTACTCTTTATTTATTTGTCTGGTTTAGCACAATGCTGTATACTGTATACCCTCCTGTTCTTTCTTAAACTCTGTGAAGTGCCTTGAACTATATAAAAAAAATGTATTATTATTATTAGTAGTCATTAAGCCCATTACAATAACGGGCGCTAGAACAGTAGTGCATAAACATTAAACATTAGTAGGAACAGTCTATATTAAATGGCAAGGGACCTTGACCTCATTCTGTTTCTTGGTCGTATATTTGTCTTTCAGCCTTTCTTTTGTTGATGTTTACTTGCTGAGCTGACCGTTCTTCGTGGGCTGCCGCCGTGTATTGTGTGTCTTTAATTTTCTGTGACAGTAATACTGTCTTGTACGTCCATAATATACCTTTCATTTTCTCTGGCGGTAATACAGGCGTGTGCGTCGGTAATATGCCTTTAACTTTCTCTGACAGTAATACTGGCTTGTATGTGGCTGTAATATGAGTCACTGTATTGTGTACCTTTAATTTCCTCTCGCAGTAATACTGGTTTGTATTTCCATAAAACGCCTGTAACTTTCTCTGACAGTAATATCGTGCATCACACCGTGCCCCGCGCATGCGCACTTCATCAGAAGATACACACACACGGACACCTGGACGCACACAGGGATTTTATTAAAGAGGATTACTGCTACACAAGTGTTGTACTGTTTATACTTGCACATTTACTTTACATAAATCTGGAAGATTCCACAGGTGGCAGTGCGAGGTATCATCACGGTGAGAACAGGTTCAGCTTCGCTGTGCTGTGAATTGCCTGAAACGCCTATTAAATTCCGAGGACACCTTGCCACAATATCTCTGAAATTTCCACTTCAATCACAAAATAGGCCTTTTCACTGTGTTCCTAACTTTTTTTTTCTCTCTGGCTCCAATATGCCGTCGTACATTCTGATGCTGTTGTGAAGGTGCAAAAAAAAAATAAAAAAATAAGACAGCACAGAAGATGGTGTGTGAGACCTTTAAAATGTTTTGTGTGATTACGATGGGGAATATGCGACTCTTGAATATAAAAGCGCCACAAGTGCATTTGTATGTCGGCATTTTGCTTCACCACATTGAACCATTCATCAAACATCGAAGCAGGCACATCGATCCTGTACAATCCGCAAAGCGGCTTTCTGTCACATGTTGATAGTAAACAGAGACTCTGACATCAAGTCGGACTTTATCACACTGGGCCCCAAACCCCCCGGACTTTTTGCTGGTACTGTAAGTTGAACACACATGTTGTTAACTTCTGAGGACATGCTTAGAGAACGCGTCAAATGAACGCTTGGCAGCCATGATGCGTGCGCGTTCTGAGCGTGAAGCATAAACTGGCCCTTACAGTCCTTGGCTTTGTAGAGTGTGCTTGTGTTCTCCCCCATGTCTGTATGGGGGTTTATTTGGCTTCTCTGATAGCCTCCCACAACCCAGAGATATGCAGGATGGCATACATTTACATTTGCTAACTTAGCAGACACTTTTAACCAAAAAAACTTACAGAAGAAGTCAACATGATGGTGTAAACGTCTGGGGGCTGTATAGGGGCAGGACAGGTTACAAGATTGATCATTTCAAATGAAGAGCTCTAAACCAAACAGGAGACCAGAAGTCAAAAGAACCTAATCAAAGCCATTATCAGTTAGATATTCAAAGAATAAGAGGGTCTTCAAACAATTTTTAAACACATTTTGGTGGGCAGCAGTTCGGATGGAGGTGGGTAGCTCGCGTTCCATCAGTTTAGAGCTACACATGGAAAGTTTGGATTGAAGTTTAATGGCATGCAGAGGTGGCATAACCAGACGCTGTTCACTGGTAGACCAGAATGGGTGGGAAGGAGCATAGGGTGTAAAGTAGCTGCAGGTGGACGCTGCCATCGCACTTTTTGTAGCAGATCTTTTCCTAAATAAGGAGTGGCATTGCACATGTACTTTGTCAGCAAGCCTGTGTTGATCAAACACAGGAAGCTCTGCAGTCTACTTGTGACTTTTATGCTGTAGGAAGATAAGTAAATAAATAAATATAGGTTAACAACATTTGATGTGGCTTTTATATAAGTAACATTTAAATGTTTTTCATATAAAGACCATCAAGAAACATCATCGCAAACGTAACTTTGCACGATACCTTGGCAAGCTCTGTAAGCCCTGCTGTTTTGTTGAAGGACATGCGTGTGGCAGATTCACTGGCAGGATGACGTTCAATCTGTGGCAGTATCCAAACGGTGCCATCTTTCACCTTTACGCCTGGTGCAGCTGTATTGTTGTTATGTGTGAGTGGACGTTTCTTGCAGGGAGGGCTTCTGTTCTCTTTCTCCGATGTAGAACCATCGTCCTCATCTGAGTTCACCTCAGTTATAGCACGTCTTTATTTGAAAACAGCAGTGTCAGATCGGGAGGAGAGTAAATGTGACTGAGAGAATAAAACTGAATAATAAAAAAAAAAAGACGCTAACCTTTAGAATTACCATAAATTTGCACCTGCTGTTACAAACTCGAATCAAATGTATGTTTTTATTTTATAATAGAAACAATAAGAGCAGCTCACTACTCAGAAATGGGAATTCTAGGAAGCACCCAGAATAGGGTGAGGGAATGGGATAGCAGACTGCTTGGTGATCAACACTTTTACAAAACAAAAGACGCTAATGGAGAAGGTGTGAAGGAACTTAAGGTGGCCCAGGATTAAGACTTTTTTGTAGGCTTCAGGGATTCTAGTGTTAAAGACCCACAGAATGCATGTGATTGAAACCCATCAAAGCAAAAATATATAAAATAAAATAAAGTGCTCTGTTGTATATAACCAAGATCCAGGCCTTCAATGACTTCTTGGGCACAGCCATCAGCAGTGCGTCTGTCTACGGAGAGAGAGTCGACCTCGTCATGAGGTTTACTTGCCATGGCAGTGACATTCATGTCTCTGGTGACACTTCCTATGAAGTGAATAGATGGATTGGGAGAGCATGAGGTGTCATGAGGTCACTGGAAAGAGGTGTGTGGCGCTCCCGATATCTACTGTGAGCTGCAGAGCTGTTCGCACCTCCAGAGAATACAGACGCTGCTGGGAAAACCCCTGAAAAACGGACTACCTCCTTACCTTTCTGGCGGCTCTGTTGCGTAATATACCTCTCACGCGGTACTCTGCTTACTTAAAAAGCTTGTACGGGCTTCTGTCAGTTTGGAATTGATTGTTTTGCTTCTCCTTCTCTCTCTCAGACTTTTCCTGCTCCTGACACATACTCCTTCGAAGAAGAAGATACCTGTGCTTACTTTTAATTGAGAAACGGAAGTGTCAACTCTATCCTGTCAAGGAGCATGTTTAAAACCTTTTAAAGAGACAAATGTTTGTTTGCAGTGTTTGAATAAAATTCTAGTCTCTTCAACGTCCTCTGTTTTCTGTGCAATTCTGTGACCCAAGCGTGACAAGTGGTACCAGGAGTGGTTGCACAGATGGATGCCGAGGACATATTTCAACTCGCTCAGAATGTTCCGTTACCTTGCGATCCAGAGGATGATGATCCGATCCCCCTACAGAATGTTCCGCCTCAAAATATTTGGCGAATTGTTCCACTGCCTCCGCTACCAGACAATGCTAAGAATGTGCTGACGAAGATGGGTCCTTCCAATGACCCAGAGATGTTTCTTTTGGCTTTTGAACAAGTGGCAACTTTGTTGGGATGGGATAAACGACACTGGGCCGTTATCATCACCTCTTTTTTGTCTGGCGACACCTTACTTTCCTTACCAAATGTACCTGATGATAAGCTTGGCGATTATTATTTCTTGAAGGAGCAAGTTCTTTTGCGTAAGACCACGACCTTTTTGTCTAAAGGTTTTGCACTTTATGACTGGAAACTAAATATGGACGGTCACATCCGGGCGCAAATACAAGATTTGATTCATAAAGTCCATTGCTGGTTTGAGGGGGACAAGATGGAGCGAGTCATAGAAAAGGTTGTCATGAACATAGTACTGGCCGGGATACCTGCACTTCTCCGAGATGAGTTTCTCCATCATAATATTGAATCACTGACAATTATATCTCAACATTTAGAAGGTTCTCGGACCGCTTGGAGAAAAAGCGGTGGATTTGGTGCCCCGTATGCTGTGTTTCAACCTCCGAGAGACCGCCCAGGGCATTCTCGTCACCTTGACTGTAGATCTGAACATCGACAAACTTCAGGACCTGATCATCGGATGTCGTCGGGAAGGCCTCTGGGGAACACAGTTTTTAATGAGATGCCCGTTCCTGAAGACGCGGGAGGCGGCCGAGGCCATGGATATTTCGGCAGTGGTGCTGAACGAAGATGTTTCCAGTGTGATCAACCGGGTCACTTGGCAAAGGAATGTCGCCTGTCTCCAGCTCAATTGATGGAAGTTGGTTTGGCGGAGATTTGTTGCTCGCGTATTCCCGATTCATCTAAAAAAAAAGATGGCTTATTGATATCGGTGAAGTTGGGGAGCTGCGAGATATCAGTGTTGTTGGACTCGGGCAGTGACCTTTGTGTTGTCAGAAGGGACTGTCTTGACGACGGATACCTTAGTAACACTGAGACTGTAAAGATGCGTTATGTACATGGAGATGTTAAAGACTATCAGACATTACTTCTTCCTTTAACTTACAAGGGTCGTCACTTTAAAGTTTGGTCTGCTGTTTCAGACTCCTGCCCCTGGCCTTTACTGATAGGCAGAAGAAATGCCCTTTTTCCTAGACTAATTGCTGAACGTCGCGCACCGGTCATCGAGTCGCCTGTTGATCTTGGTGGGGGGGAAGAAGGAGAACTAGTGGCGGTCGAGGATAATCTTGAGCCCCAATTAAACATTGTACCAGAACCCCAATTAAATATTGAACCCGATCTCTCCAGCGAGACTGAGGGAGACACCCCCCACAATTTCCCAGAGTGGCAGGGAGGCCCTACTACATTCTCCCAGATTGCAAATGCCTCCGAACTCAAACCCAGTACTAGCGAGCAGTCAGATTTTGTGCACTTGCAGCATGCTGATGGCTCATTAGAATATGCATTTAAACAGGCTCGCACTGCTAGGGACTCCTATTACCAAAAGCGTGATACCTGAGGCTTGAAAACTCCACACTTTCTAGAAAAAGATGGTTGTCTTTTCAGAGTGATTTCAGACCATTTAATGGGGGAATTTATTGAAAAACTAGTTGTACCTGAAGTGCATAGGGAAATTCTTTTGCAGCTGGCCCACTCTCCTTCTGGATGAAGGTCCAAGTCTTTACAGTCCTGATGCTTCCTGTCTTGCTATATGTTTGTGAGATATGGATACTACCCAGTGACCCGAGACAAAGACTGGACTCCTTTGGCACTGTGTGTCTTTGCAGAATCCTTGGGTACCGCTGGTTTGACGTTGTGTCGAATGAGCGGTTGCTCACTGAGTCCTGAATGAGGCACATTACCTGCATTTTGAGGGAGCTTCAGTTACAGCACTACGGCCATGTGTTGCGATTCCCCGAGGGTGATCCGACTCACAGGATCCTTATTTTTGAGGACCCGAGCTGCTGGACCAGGCCAAGGGGACGACCGTGTAACACATGGCTGCGGGTGATAGATGGCCATTTCCTGGGGGTGGGACTGGACCGCATGTCTGCTTAGGGGGTGGCCAACTAGGAGCTGTTTTTGTTGTGTGGTGGGTGTGGCAACATGCTGTGCCAGTGCATACTCGCCAACCTGAATTGTTGTAGAATCTCCTGAGATTAGACTGGATTTGTACAGCAGGAAAAAGCAGAATTCTTTTTGTCACATTTAAACTGTAACTTAAGGACTTTTACAAGGACACTTTATACCTTTTCTATATGAAAAACGTCTGTCATGTCCTAAACAAAACGTACCTTGTTTGTATTTGCTTTTTTATTCAGATAATAATTGCCTGAATATTTTGATTAATTAGTTTCAAGTGAAAGTGCCAAAGACTCGCAGACATTGTAAGCCCAGATGCTGCTGTGTTATTTGGCTGTGCGTCGTTTTATTGATAAGAGATAAGAATTGGTTTAAATCAAATAACTGCTGCCACATTGCATGTGCACAGTTTATGGATCCACAAGCACACTTTGCTACAATGCTCTGCTTCTGAGTGTCGAAGTTGTGCTGCACGTTTCGCTAAAACCTCCTGCTTCTGATGGGGTTTGCTACAAACCCTCGATTTTGAGTATGAAGTTATACAAGTACACATCAGAAGCACAATTTCATTTAATGAAAGCCAGTCATGAAGACATACAAACTTAGCTTTAGGAGTCCCGGAGTGAAAGAAAATTGTGCCTTGTGTCAGATGACTATTGTGAGAATGAATAAACCACGACATGAGTAACATGATATAGAGATGTGGTCAAAATCATGAGATCACACCAAAAACAAAAGGGGTAAAATCAAGAACTGTGAGTCAGGAACAAAAGGAAGTCAAAATCCTGGCACTATGTCCTACTTAAATTTAGAAACTAACTATGGTACAGTAGTGTATCCAACAAGAGATAACACAAGCTAGGAATGTCACCATCGAACATAAAACATGGGCTTGTGTGCATTTATGAAGCCGAAAGCTTTGCGGTCAGTAGTTTTACTACCAGCAAGTCCTCCCAAGGTGGACTGGTTTCAGTGGAGATGCCAGACTAACGATGTACCACCCATGTGGGCAGCAGCAGACAGGCAATGTTTGGAGGCAAATCTGACACGACAACATTGAACTGACACTGAGTAGAACAAAGACTTGGCAATCTACTTCTGTTTTCTTCCAAGAAAACCTGATGATGATGAGACAACATAAACAACTGACGTATAGTGCTGGAAGATGGCCCTCTAGGTCGGAATGCACTCATGATGCTACTAGGGAAGAGCCGATTGTCACCCAGTGTATTCCTGGTGTTTATGAAGCTTATGGATCAAAAATGATGATGATGATGATGTTGCTGGACAAAACAGAGAGATCAGAAGCTGTAAAGATATTCTCAACATAGGGACATGGAATGCACGAAGCATGAATCATGAAAAATTAGAAATTGTTAAAGATCAAATGGAGAAAGGCATAGTTGATTTAAATGGGATCAGTGAACTCAAATGGACAGGACAGGATCACATTCAATCAAACGAGCATTGGCTCTGATACTCTGGTCATGAAACACAGGAAAAACGGCATGGCATTCATCCTCAACAATAATCATTTAAAAACGGTACTACGGTACAACGTTATCAGTGATTGAGTCATGGGGAAAGCCGATCAGCGTCACTTTGATCCAAGTATATGCTCCAACGACAGACCCGTAAAATGAGGATGTAAAATTGTTCTATGAACAACTTCAAAATGTAATGGAACAAACAGTGAAACAAGATCTACTGATCATCATGGGGGACTTGTGCAAAAGTAGGAAGCACACCTGAAGACACAATGGTTGGAAAACACGGCATAGGAGAAAGAAATGAAAACCGGAGATAACTTAGTACAGTTTTGCAATACCAACTGTCAATCATGACTACGCATGTTCAACACCACAATCGTCGCCAGTACATGTGGACCTCTCCAAATGGCATGTATCAAAGTCAAATTGACTACATCTGCATAAGCCAGAGATGGAAATCTGCTGTTTTGACAGCAAGATCTAAACCAGGTGCTGATTGTGGAAGTGATCATGAGCTTTTGAGAAGCAAGATCAAGGTAAAGCTTAACTGATCAGTGAGGGAAGTCAAATCAAGAAGGTTTTGAGTCACTGCTGAGACTTTACTCAACAACAAGATAAGTGCCACCTGGACACCACAACACATAGTGGATGTACTGTTGATCTTTGTCAGCTTACAGAACTACAGGATGATCTGCTTTATATGGTGTGGATCACCATATTTTTGTACTACTGTACTTTTTCTCTCTTCGACTAGCAGGGGGCTGGGAAGTGAGGTCTTTTCTGAGCCAAGTCAGTCAGGGTGGGTACGATGCTTCAACAACAGGCTACAGTCCGAGTCACACCTGAGGGATGTCTGAAGGAGCTATGTAATATAGGATAGTGGACCGCAGGCCTGGGTGCAAGTGCATTGCAACTGTGAACTGTATACTGTATACCCAAAGTTAATAAGTGTAAGAACAGGGGTACAAAATGGCAACTTAGGTGTGGCATATATAATTGTGAGTGCCCGGTAAAAATCTCTACAGTTGAAAAAGGGTTTGTGTTTTAAGGAGAGGCTGCCCTGAAGCCTCCTGTAGCAGATAAGGCTTTTGTCCACCTCTTGAGCCCTCAGGTACCACTCCAAACACCAGATGAAAGTACAATCACTATTTATTTTGTACTCACGTGCACAAAGCACCCTCCACTCCACACTACTCATACAATAAACTCTACAATGACACAATACTCTCTCGCCCAGACACTTTGCCACCCTACCTCCCAGCTCAGCTCAATGTCTGGGCTTTCCCACAGTCCTTTTATACACCCTGACCTGGAGGTGTTCCTGCCCAACAGTCCACAGTTCCTTATTCCTTTCCGGGTCAGGGTAAACAGTCCTTTTCTTCACTCCGGGAGCACGTTGTTTCTTCCTGTCATGTGACCATGACGTACCCCCGGGTTATAGGGCACATAAGAGCCCACGAGCCCCCCTACAGTGACCCCCGGTGGCCCCCAAAGTATCCAGCAGGCCTGTGTGTAGAAACTACAAAGTCCATGAGGCTCTGCTGGAACTCGGGGCACGTTCATGCTGTCCGGAGAGCTCCTCCTGGCGGCCTGGGGATGAGGGCCGGAATAAGAAGCCGGCAATCCACCACACTCCCCACAATAAAACACCTTGTTAAACGTAGACATTTACTGTCAAACCTCTGGCACTTGCTTAGTGTAATGTGTACAACTGCAGCATCTGAGCATGCAGGGGTCCTGCTGTCTTCTATGTGCTGTAGCCTGTATCTCAGGGTAAAGGAAAAGCTTTTGAAAGAGACAAATGAGTCAAACTTGTACTCTGCAAATTTGGGTTTAAACTGAACATGCATGCATGGCTAACATTATTATACCCAAAAGCTATTATTTGTATAAATAGTACCAATTCTGAATTTTTTGCTTTGTAACAAAGTTCCAGTTACAGCTACCCATTATCGCCAGTATAATTTCCTACTCCCTTGGCAATTGATGGTAAGGGAACTGAGTGGGCCTGCTTGTGCTGATCACTGTGCAGCTTGCATAGGACAACAGCAGTTTTGAGTGTCTGAGAATGGAGTCAGGAGATGACAAGGATAAGTCAGAATTCAAGCAGGGGTCTTAACTGGGATGACTGTATTTAAATAACAAAGATCATCACTTGTAGCCAAAATCTTGATCAAAGGACCGAGTGGCAAGCACTCAGCCAAAAAAAAAAAACCAAAACATTAGACATAATTTATAGTCGGAGGGTAGAAAAAGTCATAACCAGTAACCAGAAACTAACAATAAGAAAGGCCGTAAAGGTTACTCATTTTAATCAATGAGAAAGTGTAAGACGCGGACCTTTGCTGTAATGACATCTCAGGTCACACACTTGACACTCGTCAAGCCTAGTAACAGTCACCATCAACAAAACTATACCTGAATGGCGGTGCCCAAAAGAAAAATAAAATAGAATGTGAATTATATTTAACATGGGTAAAAATACATACAGTATTAACAAAAAAATAAGTATTACTAATAGATTCCTTGACATTCAAAACCCTAGGAAATCTACATAAATAATTTTCAAAGACCAAGGAACAGTTTAAAAAATATATAAATTATGAACCATAAGCCTGATCGTGACAATGATACGGTCCTCTACTGATCCATATTCATCACTTTCTTACTTAGACTTAGTTCCTCCAATATTATTCAATGCATTGGTTGGCAAGGATTTGCCAAGATCGATCGTCCTCGACTGTAGTGGCTTCATCCTATTCAGTAACGATGGCTTGGAGGTCTTCAATGCAGGTCACTCGCCAAGTCTTGAATGGTCAGCCTTGTCTCCTTCTCTCAGTCTTGGGCGTGCAGGTCATTCTAGTCTTACAATTACAATGGTTGGTTAATCTGATCCCATGGCCAGATAGGTTCATTCAGGGAGCAGAGACTGAATCCTCCAACTTCAGCACTTCATGTTTGGTGATGTGAACATGAAATGTGATGCCAAGAATCTGTCATAGACACCATTACTGGAATATGTTGAAGTGTAAGGCAATGCTCCTTGTTGCCCTTCATGTCTCATTGGCCAGTAAATGGCAGTTGGCACTACAGTGTTGTGGTATAGCCACAGTCTGATTGCTCGATTGAATGACGCTGTTGATCAAGTCCAGTACACCTGCTGGAATATCATCTTTGCCTGACCAATCCTTTGGCACATGTCTTCATAACTTACCGCTGTTCTCTTGGATAGTGCTGCACATGAACTTGTCACTTCATTGGCCATTTGTGGTCCGTAAATCCTGTAGTTTGATAACGTCATGCCTTATATTAGACAATGCTACGTGTAATGGATCTATTGCATTTGCCAATTTTCTTTGTTTCTCAAGTGTTTGAGGATCTAGGAGTTGCAATTAATAAAGAAAAAACTTATTTATATTCAAAATTTTAAGGATGATTTTTTTTCCAACTTAATAAAAGGGTGTCTGTGTGTCTGTCTGTGTGTTCAACTGGTTGCTATGTCTCTGTAATTTCAGTAGATGGTGCATCACAAACATCTTTAGTAATAAAATGCATTGCATTTGTCATTCCAACAGATGGTGCGTCACAAACATTAACGCTGCTTTTGTGGATTCCATACCAAATGGCACATTGCATGGTGCACTGCAAACGTTATTTTGATTTCAACCCGTCTTAGACAGTCAACACAACTAGTGAAATAAGAAACACACGTGCACTCGTCCCCCATACTCTCATTTACCTTATTATTTTCATGTACTAGCAATGTCTGGTTTGAAAACCTGCACAAGCTCTTTATGGGTTTTTTATTTCCAAATCCCAGGAGGCACCACACTTGGTTTCACAGAGGTTCTCTTCACATTAAATATCCTAATTTTTTTAAAATTTGTTTCTGGTTCAAGTTGGCATTTTTACTTTTGCTTTATTACTGTTTCACTTTTAGCAAGTTTGCGCTTTATCTGATTGTCCTCATTTCAAAATGATGTTGATGCAGATTTTAGATACGTACTTACATTTTTTTCCTGTTTCTTCACAGAGGGTCTCTTGACATTGAATATCCTCATTTTTTTTATTTGTTTCTGGTTCAAATTGGCAGTTTTACTTTTGCTTTATTACTGTTTCACTTTTAGCAAGTTTGCACTTTACCTGCTCAAGACGTAGGTCACTTGTGCAAAGTATCTGCATAATAAAGACATAAGTATTGGTCATCTTGGTCTTGCGAGGTCGTGTTCTGGGTCAGTGGGTTGTGAAGGATAGGAACTTTGTTAAAAGAAACCTGCTCAGCTTTCCTGAACTTCCTTTGCTATCTCTGTTGAAACTTTGCTGTCTAGTAATGGTGGTGACTCAGGCAGCACTTGTACACATTACCAGCATCTTAAACAACTCTGACAGCTGGCCTAATGTTTTTAACAGTGTTATTAGAGCATTGAGAAAAATCTAAAATATTACAGTAATATATAACAGATGTAGTAACTGAAATAGAAAAAGAACCTTCAAAAACCGTATAAACCAGGGGTTCTTAAACGTTTAAATCAGAAAACCAGTACCATACTGGGACCAATGGAGAAGATTACTGCCATACTGATGGTAGATCCATCCATCCATCCATTATCCAACCCGCTATATCCTAACTACTGGGTCACGGTGGTCTGCTGGAGCCAATCCCACCCAACACATTGGCGCAAGGCAGAAAACAAACCCCCGGGCAGGGAGCCAACCCACCACAGTGCTGACGGTAGAGCCACACAAATAACAACAGCCATAAAT
Source organism: Erpetoichthys calabaricus (assembly GCF_900747795.2). NCBI lineage: Eukaryota > Metazoa > Chordata > Cladistia > Polypteriformes > Polypteridae > Erpetoichthys > Erpetoichthys calabaricus. The sequence continues at coordinate 33,945,010 of NC_041401.2, forward strand.
TAAAAAGAAAAATGTTTTGTTTCCTTTCAAGCATAATTCTCTCATGTATATTACTAAAAGGGAAGAGTGAAATGCACACATATTGTTAATATGGAGTTATATGATGGAGTGGTGGCTCTGAGGCTAGGGATCTGCACTGGCAATCGGAAGGTTGCTGGTTCCAATCCTGTAAATGCCAAAAGGGACTCTGCTCTGTTGGGCCCTTCAGCAAGGCCCTTAACCTGCAATTGCTGAGCACTTTGAGTAGTGAGAAAAGCGCTATATAAATGCAAAGAATTATTAATAAAGCAGTAACTGTCATTGAAAACAGGTAAACGGTTTCGGAGGTATACAACTGCCAGTGAAAGGTTCAATTTAGCTGAGCAATGCATATTTTCCTTTATTTGATGATTTTTGAGAGGATTCTGTGAGTGGTCACTTAGCTTAGTCACCTGACTCATCCATCTATTTTCCAACCCACTGAATCCGAACGCAGGGTCACGGGGGTCTGCTGGAGCCAATCCCTCCCAGGCAGGGTGCCACCTGACTCATTGTGACACATAAGTAATAAAACAGTGAAAAAAGTATTAATCAACCTCGTTCATTTACCTTGTCTTATGTAACATTTTTATAACGTTTTTGAACTGAGCTCCACCATTAATACATTGTCATAAATTAATTTGCAAATTGTTCAGCGTATCCCAATTTTTATTTAATGGTTATAATTTTAAACTATAGTTTAAATTATCGTAGTTTTAAATTCAATAAACTGAGTACAAAATGTTGAGTTACATAACCAAATTATTCCTAAAAAATATTTGCATTTTATATGGGTAATAGGATACATCTTCTTTTTGTTCTTTATTACAATACAATTTCTTATATTAGGAATTAGATAGATACTTTATTAATCCCAATGGGAAATTATTAGTTAGTTTTCACATATCCCTTGGGGTCAGAGCACAGGGTCAGCCACCGTACAGCGCCTCTGGAGCAATTACAGGTTAAGGGTCTTGCTCAAGGGCCCAGCAGAGTAGGATCTCTTTTGGCAGTGACGGGGGTTTGAACCAGCAACCTTCTGGATACCAGCGCAGATCCTTAGCCTCAGAGCCACCACTCCGCCCCAAGCAAACAGACTTCCAGCATGACGGGCTCGATGGAGTGAAGCTCGGCTGAGAAATTCCTCACCTGTTGGCCAGTTTCCTCAGAAGAAGTGACAACAGGTAGGCGATATAATCAGACGAAAAATCTGAATAGTTCTTCAGTGTAAATACACAGCATTGGCCTTCTTAAAAAGAAACTAAGATAAAGTCTGTAGATCATATACATCACTTTTAAGTTTAAATATGTTTGACACAGCAACTCACATTCTAATAACAGCTCGGTGATATGAATTATTACACGTGGGAGTCGTCATTAAGTTGGTTTATGTTTCCCTACTTAATCAAGGGTGTCATCATTTTGTTTCTCCGAAATGTTGTGTAAAGATGGATTAGAGCTGCCATAAATATACTCACGTTCTCTTTTATAAATCCTGACATTTGTGTGGCTGTTTATCAATAATTGTGTATATTATGTTAATAATTCTGTTGTTAGTTTTGTTTTTCTTTATATTTTTGTAATTTTATGATTTTCTTTGCCATTGTGTTTCTGTATAGTGTTGTTTGTGCTCTGCCCTGTCTACTGTATGTGCAACCTAAGGAGGCAGGGCCACCTAATTATGATACTAAGCCTGTCATGAATACTTTAAGTCCTGAAAAAGCCCAAGCAAGTGGAAGGATCTGTCAACCTTCAGCGTGTGAACATAAAGGGCAAACAAAGAGTTTTTATAAATAAAAAATATTTATTACCAAAATTCTCTTCTTAACAAAAGCTTCAGGGAGCACAAGAGGCACAGCAAGAGTTGCCTCAAATCCCAATCCCACGGTAGACAAATCCTAATACGCAATCCAGTAGACAGGCCAAAAAGCCATAGCAAAATTGTCAAAAAATCCAAGAAAACGATAAGAAACAATAATCACAACAGAACTCCCCCAAACCTCCAAGCACATTCTAATGAACCGCAAGGGACTACTTGTTTTCCAGCCTTTATAGGGCTGAGGGCAGGCCCTTGATGGTGATAGGCAGGTCTCCCACACACAAAACACCTGAAACATAGCAGAAGCTATACAGACACATTGAAACAAAATGATCAACAATATTAGCATGAATAAAAGAACCAAAAATGGACAAAAAAGACATAAAAGAGGAATTTGAACCACAGCTGGGGGAGACCCTGACTAAAACATAGCAAAGCTGGAGCTTTAGTGTCCAGCAGCTTCAGCATAGTTAGTGATGGTTGTCTGGTTATATTCTTAACATGGATTTTGTTCTTGTTTGTAGAAATGTGCAGATGGAACCCTATGAAGTTTTTGAGGTTTGTTCTTGATTGTGCCGATAAAGGTTCTAAAGTTTCGGAGCTTTGAAAATAGTGATGTCAGGTGATTTGCAGAAATAAGAACAGCCACGCACTTGAGATAATACAGGAAGTGTGCACGGAGAGAAAGACAGATGGATTGAACTGAATTTATACCCAGGGAGAAATATGGCTTTTACAGATGTTCATTAAATGAAAAAATAAGTAGGTAAATAAATAATATATACAGTATATAGTATATATATGTACACACACACACCCACACACCAGAATGTCTAAAAAGGAAGAAAAATAAAAATAAAAAAAAGTTCTGACTTGGCAGTCCCAGTCCCAGTGAGGCATTATACACACATATTGCTTTTGGAGCTCCCGTAGTGTTTCTTTACACACTTCTGCTGAATAATTCAGTGTTAGTGAGTCAGAGAGAGAATGTGCAGCATTGTCCATAATGGCACTCAGTTTTGTTGTAATTCTCTTCTTTGCTACGACCTCCAGGGGGTCCACAGTGTGTCCCATAACTGAGCCTGTCCTTTTAGTTAGTTTATTGATTTGGTGGGCCTCTCTTGAAGTGATGTGACCAGCTCAGCACACCACAGCGTAGAAAATCACAGTGGTCATCACAGAGTTATAGAGGATGTGAAGGATGTCACTTCCCACATTAAAGGAATGCAGTCTCCTATGGAAAAAGAGTCTGCTCTGCCCTTCCTTATATAGCTCCTCACTTCTAAGACCAGTCCAACCAGGTCCAACTCCCAAGTGCTTGTAGGAGTGGACCACCTCTACATCCACTCCCTGAGTAGTGATCAGACATAGAGGCTGTTTGGTGCGGTATAAGTCAATAACCAGTTCATTGGTTTTGGTGATGTGAAGATGCAGACAGTTCTCTTTGCACCAAGAAACAAAGTTCTCCACCTGACTCATACACTCTGTCTTATCCCTTTTATCAATACACCCCCATAAGTGCAGAATCATCTGAGAATATCTGCAGGTGACATGACCTGCTATTGTATTTCTACTTGGAGGTGTACAGAGTGAAGAGAAAAGCAGACAGGACTGTTCCTTATGGTGCTCCAGTGTTGCTCACATCCATATCATAGACACCGTCCTTGAGTCTCTCAGACTGTGGTATATCTGACAGATAGTCCATTATCCATGACACCATAGGCTCATCCATCTGCATATCCCTGAGGTTACCCCTTAACAGAGATGGCTGGATGGCACTAAGAAATCTAAAGACAGAATCCTCATAGTGCTGCAAGCTTTGTCCAAGTGAGTATAAGACTTGTGGAGCAGACAGAAATTGTATCCTCCAATCCAATCTTTGTCTAATAGGTAAACTGCAGTAGGTCCAGGTGGTCTACCATAAGAGGACTCATATAGTCCAGGACCAGCCTCTCGAAGGTCTTCATGATGTGACATGTAAGTGCCACTGGTCTGTAGTCTTCAGGTGAAGAGGCACCTGCCTTTGTTGGACCAGGAACAATGCAGGATGTGTCCCACAGAGAAGCACATTTCAATCTGTAGGTGCACTAAAAGCCTAAGAATGCTCTGTGCGTTTATTTTCATTTTATGGTAATCCTGTTGTCATTAAAATGCAGTAATAATTGAACATCTTGCTGGTATGTGTGACAGTTTTCTGCAATAAAATATTTAACTGTGGTGTCTTAAATACTAAAGAATTTTATCACCATTACAGCAGACATTATAAATGCATTCTACAGGTAAGTCACCCCTAATTCATGCGTGAGAGGGGCAGTGCGGCAGGTTCATATTTTCACATCAGTGTCTGGTGAATAAAAGTACAAAGAGACAAAGAGAGTCATAGCAGACTTTAGGAATGTGCTTGTGGAACAGGACAAGCAGACAAGGGGGTCTGGAGACGGTGCCTACGGTATCAGCGGCACGTTCTGAGTTCCAGTACAGTGTACAATATACCTTATTGTTGGATAACACGTTGAAATGTCCCTACACTCCTGATGACCCTTTCCCAATTGTGAGGTCCACTTATATTGTTTTTATATAAAATATGGCAGGTAGTTTCACATTCCCTTTTATAGTCTATCTAATACGAGATAGCACAAAACTTCACAGCAGTCAGGCTGCCACCGGTGTTTAGTGACGTCTGAAGACGTCTGATGTCATCAGTCATGTGGTAATGCAAGCTGTGCCATAGTGTGCTGACACCGTGTGCTTCACAAAAGTGACTGAGCTGTGATACCTCGGTGTCAAACGTCCCATCCTTATTTATTGTTATTTATTCTCAGGTTATTTCACCCCTGAATTTAATATTAAGGTGCTGTCTTTCGGTTCTGATTTAGATTTGGTTGTCTTAGATTTTGCTTTTTGATCCTTATTGTCACTGTTTATTTCTGTTTTTAATTAAATCTTCAACTCTGAGGATCTTTCTTTGCTTTGTGTTGGATCAGAGGTTTCACAGTTTCTCCCATTTCTATTTTTGAGAACATTTTTGAACTTTGTTTTATTTAAAAGCATAAGTTCCATTGTTGGGGCTGTGCAGTCTGGGAGGCCTGCTTTTTGAGTTTGTGGCTAGGCTGCCTAGGGTGGGGCCAATCCACTGGTGGCCTTTTTGTGTGAACTTTCGAGGCCTGCTCCCTCTTTTGTGTTTAACGTGAAAGGATTTTATGACTCTGATTGGAATAAACCTGTTCAGAAGATAGAAAGACACTACATAACAGATAGATGGACAGAAAGACACTATATAACAGATCGATAGGAGCAGCAATAGATAGATAGGTGGATAACTAAAGGCCATGTCACATGAGATGATTTTCCCAGTGATTTTTGGTCGTAGCCAAATTTCTAGATTTCCATAATCTTTGTGAGTTGGAGGCAGTCTTCACTTTCCTCTTATGAAGCTCATCGTGTTATCTGACGTGCGCAGGTGACTTACCCTGATAATATCTGTGGCCGAAATGTAACATCTTATTAAAGAAAGAAACATTCTCTAATAGGACAATTCAGTAATTAGGCAGAAGAAAAGCTGTTCATTGTATCTTTTAATTCCTCCTAAGGAAAATGACATGGAGGGAGCATTCTGCAAAAGCAAAAGCAGTCTGTTACAGCCTGGTCAAAATGATCAGAATGGTCAAAGAATAGTGGTTCATTTTATAAACTACTGAATTTACATACAGTGTCAATCAATGCATACATTTTACTCTGGCTGGTTCGTTGGTTTACAGTAATCCCTCCTCCATCGCGGGGGTTGCGTTCCAGAGCCACCCGCGAAATAAGAAAATCCGCGAAGTAGAAACCATGTTTATATGGTTATTTTTATATTGTCATGCTTGGGTCACAGATTTGCGCAGAAACACAGGAGGTTGTAGAGAGACAGGAACATTATTCAAACACTGCAAACAAACATTTATCTCTTTTTCAAAAGTTTAAACTGTGCTCCATGACAAGACAGAGATGACAGTTCTGTCTCACAATTAAAAGAATGCAAACATATCTTCCTCTTCAAAGGAGTGCGTGTCAGAAGCAGTGACTGTCACAGAGATAGAGAAAAAGGCAAACAAATCAATAGGGCTGTTTGCTTTAAAGTATGCGAAGCACCGCGGCACAAAGCTGTTGAAGGCGGCAGCTCACACCCCCTCTGTGAGGAGCAGAGAGAGAGAGAGAGAGACAGAGTTTGTTTTTCAAGCACAAATCAATACGTGCCCTTCGAGCTTTTAAGTATGCGAAGCACCGTGCAGCATGTCGTTTCAGGAAGCAGCTGCACAAAAGATAGCAATGTGAAGATAATCTTTCAGCATTTTTAGACGAGCGTCCGTATCGTCTAGGTGTGCGAACAGCCCCCCCTGCTCAGTCCCCATATGTCAGGATCAGAGAAAGTCAGCGCAAGAGAGAGAGAAGAGTAAGCAATCTAGCTTCTCAGCCATCTGCCAATAGCGTCCCTTGTATGAAATCAACTGGGCAAACCAACTGAGGAAGCATGTACCAGAAATTAAAAGACCCATTGTCCGCAGAAATCCGCGAACCAGCAAAAAATCCGCGATATATATTTAAATATGCTTACATATAAAATCCGCGATGGAGTGAAGCCACGAAAGGCGAAGCGCAATATAGCGAGGGATCACTGTACACCCAAATGATTTATATAAAATAAAAGTCTATTATATTATATTCTGATTCTTCTTATACCTTTTGAGATGAGCCACCACCCTTGAAATTTCTGTGCATATAACAACTGTTTCATTTCCAACATTTATTAACCCTTTATGCTACGTTACCCTAAAATTATTCTTCCACATATCAAATAGGGTCATTAGTCATAGCGGTGGGCTGTGTGTGCATGAGAGCTGACAGCCAACAGGGGAGAAGCCCGTCTGTCTGATGTCGCGTGTTTTACATAGCACGACAGAATGGCAAAAGAAACAAAGGGGCAGAGATTGCAACTGAATTCATAACAACAGCAACAGCACCATTTATTTCTATAGCACATTTTCATACATAGAGTGCAGCTCACAGTGCTTTACAAGATGTCAAAGAAATAGTTGCAAGAAAAGAAAAACCAAATAAGATTAGGTAAGAATAATAATGAAAAAAAATAAATCTATATGAACTTGTATAACTTAAGATATATAATTATGTGAAAGGTTGAGTACTTACAGTATATACAGTCATATGAAAAAGTCTGGGAACCCCTCTTAATTCTTTGGATTTTTGTTTATCATTGGCTGAGCTTTCAAAGTAGCGACTTCCTTTTAATATATGACATGCCTTATGGAAACAGTAGTATTTCAGCAGTGACATTAAGGTTATTGGATTAACAGAAAATATGCAATATGCATCATAACAAAATTAGACAGGTGCATAAATTTGGGCACCCCAACAGAGATATTACATCAATACTTAGTTGAGCCCTTTTTTTGCAAATATAACAGCCTCTAGATGCTGTCCTCCTATAGCCGTTGATGAGTGTCTGGATTCTGGATGGAGGTATTTTTGATCATTCTTCCATACAACATCTCTCCAGTTCAGTTAAATTTGATGGCTGCCAAACATGAACAGCCTGCTTCAAATCATCCCATAGATTTTCAATGATATTCAAGTCAGGGGACTGTGACGGCCATTCCAGCACATTGTACTTCTCCCTCTGCATGAATGCCTTTGTAGATTTTGAACTATGTTTTGTGTCATTGTCTTGTTGGACTATCCAACCCCTGCATAACTTCAACTTTGTGACTGATGCTTGAACATTATCCTGAAGAATTTGTTGATATTGGGTTTAATTCATGCGACCCTCGACTTTAACAAGGGCCCCAGTCCCTGAACTAGCCACACAGCCCCACAGCACGATGGAACCTCCACCAAATTTGACAGCAGGTGTTTTTCTTGGAATGCAGTGTTCTTCTTCCGCCATGCAAGGCGCTTTTTGTTATGACCAAATAACTCAATTTTTGTCTCATCAGTCCAAAGCACTTTGTTCCAGAATAAATCTGGCTTGTCTAAATGAGCATTTGCATACAACAAGCGACTCTGTTTGTGGCGCGAGTGCAGAAAGGGCTTCTTTCTCATCACCCTGCCATACAGATGTTCTTTGTGCAAATTGCACTAAATTGTAGAACGATGTACAGATACACCATCTGCAGCAAGATGTTCTTGCAGGTCTTTGGAGGTGATATGTGGGTTGTCTGTAACCATTCTCACAATCCTGCACATATGCCGCTCATGTATTTTTCTTGGCCTGCCAGACCTGCTGGGTTTAACAGCAACTGTGCCTGTGGCCTTCCATTTCCTGATTACATTGCTTACAGTTACAGAAACTGACAGTTTAAACCTCTGAGATGGCTTTTTGTAGCCTTCCCCTAAACCATGAGACTGAACAATCTTTGTTTTCAGATCTTTTGAGAGTTGCTTTGAGGATCCCATGCTGTCACTCTTCAGAGGAGAGTCAAAGGGAAGCACAACTTGCAGTTGACCACCGTAAATACCTTTTCTCATGATTGGACACTCCTGTCTGTGAAGTTCAAGGCTTAACGAGCCAATCCAACAAATTTGGTGTTGCAAGTAATCAGTATTGAGCAGTTACATGCATTAAAAATTTTTTTGCACAGCCAGTTTTTCACATTTGATTTAATTTCATACAACTAATTACTGCTTCACTAAAAATCTTTGTTCGGAAAACACCCCAGTACTCAGATGTTCCTAGGAAATGAAAGACATACCACTGTTATCTTTTTTTGTTGAAAGTAGAGTCAATTATTATGCAGGCTGAGAGGGGTTCCCAAACTTTTTCATATGACTGTACTTTGGGTCAGAAATGTGCTTCCTTAATGTGCAGAACTGCTTTAACTGAGAGAGTTAGTGGGCTCTTTATTTAATTTAACACACAGATCCATTCCATAGAATCAATTTTTTGAATCGCTGCTTTTCAAGGACCAGCTATGCTTTAGCTAGGACTTCTCTCATGGCTTTTTTCTGTCTTTTTTGTTAATTTTTCAGTATTGCTTATTGATTTTAATCATTTCTGCTAATGTACTTCTGTCCATTTATATTGTATTGATTTTAGGGAGCGTGACTCTATTGTGCAGTTGGTTCAGAACTGACCACCTCCTTATCAGGCTTTAAAGGTGGGCATCTTTAACGGGTAGAGTCAAGTGCCCACACTGGGCATCTTCTTGGACCAATGGAGGGAAAAGAAGAGGAAAAAGTTAATGTGAGTGCCCCTCTCAACCCAGGGTGGTAATACCTGCTTCAGTTGAGCCCAGAAGGTGATCCATAGACGTGCATGCATGACACCACCTGTAATATATACACACACTTTTATGCATGTATTTTTGTGTTACATTTTTGAAGTACATACTTTTATTCTTTTGCCTGTTTTGCACTTTGAATTATTTTTTATTTATCTTTTGATTTTCATTATTTTCATGGCGATGTTGGTGGTAACATTGGTAACATTGCCATGCTTGTGACATCATGGACAGGATGTTGTGCATAAAATTGTCGATGTTCATACTTTTGAATTATATAACACTCTCCAGCTGTAATTGGTAGGTTAGACGAGGATTGTTTAAAATAGAGAATTTGGGGGGGGGGGGGGGGGGGGAGTTTAGGACAGGCCAGGTTTGTAACTATACACAGAGGAACAAACAACAGTGTAAAAATAAAAATTCATAGTAATGTAATTTCTAACTCAACGTTTAAATGTTAAGAAGTAACACATTAAAAATAGCTTGCCTTAATGCTAAAAGTATCAAAAATAAGGTAAGTGAGTTGGAGTTGTATGTAGCAGAGCATAATTATGATATTATAGCAGTAATGGAAACCTGGCTAAATAATAAAGATGGGGATGAGTGTAATATAGAGGGATACACAATTTATTTAGTAAGGATAAACAGATCAGAAAAGGAGGTGGGGTTGCTGTTTATGTCAAACAGAATTTAAATGTAAGTCCTCTTCAGCTGGATGATGAGCCCCATCTTAGTGAGGACCTGTGGCTTTGCCTGGAAAATATTAGGGAAAGAGGTCTTATTTTAGGAGTGTGTTATAGACCACCCAATGCAGACAGTAATTTCAACACATATCTTTTTAGTAATATCAAAAAGGCAAGTTTACAGGGAGATATTACAGTAATGGGGGACTTTAATTATCCAGATATTAACTGGGATAACCTTGCAGATGGAGGAGCACAAGAGCAGGAGTTTTTAGAAGTAATCAGTGACTGTTTTCTAACACAGCATGTTAAAGCACCAACACGGGGTGAAGCCTGTCTGGATTTAGTGTTTTGTAATAATCAGGATAGAATTGAGGGTGTAGAGGTGATTGGACCACTAGGGTCGTGTGACCATAATGTAATACAATTCTCAGTATTTTGTAAGAGTGTGGATGCAAAGACTAAAATTGTTAAGTTGAACTTTGATAGGGCAAATTTATAAGGAGAATAGACTGGGATAAGCTTTTAAAGGTGGAGACAGTCAAGGAGTAGTGGAACAAGTTTAAAAATATTTTACATGTAATGCAGGACAGATACATACCTAAATTTGGAATTAATAGGAAATTTTAAAAAACTCCACAGTGAGTTAATAAAGATTTAAAAAAGATCCTGCAAAGGAAAGAGCAGACAAATAAGGCATATAACACTAAAAACTCCAAAGTGAATCATAGAGCGTATGAGAACATGAGGGCAACCATTAAGAAGGATATCAGGGAGGCTAAAAGACTGTTGGAGAGGAATATAGCAGATACGGTGAAAGATGACCCTAAGAGATTCTTTCAGTGTTTTAGTAGCAAAAGAACAGTCAATGAGGAGGTCAAGTGCATTAGAAATAGTAAAAGGGGATTAAAAAATACAGACAGTGAAATAGCAGATGCTCTAAACTTGTATTTTTCTGAAGTCTTCACAAGTGAGCAAGTGGATAACCTCCCAGAGGTAAAGGCGACTACTAAGGAGGTACTGAGGGATTTGGAAATTGTAGAGGGAGAAGTGCTGCTCAGATTAAATAAAATGAAATCAAACAAATCACCAGGACCAGATAATATTTACCCTTGAGTTCTTAAGGAGGCTAGTGAGTAGAGATATAAACCCTTGAGACGTATTGTTAGGAAGTCACTGCACACTGGGGAGAGTCCGAAGGACTGGAAAATGGCAAATATCACTCCGTTATATAAAAAGGATGATTGGGCAGATCCAAACAACTATAGGCCAGTAAGCTTAACGTGCGTCACAGGAAAATTAATGGAAGGAATTATTAAGAATAAGATTGAGCAACACATGGCAAGGACAGGAGTTATTAGGAACAGTCAGCATGGGTTCGGAAGAGGGAGGTCGTGTTTTACTAACATGCTGGAATTCTATGAGGAGGCAACAAAAAGAATATGATCAAAGTGGAGCAGATGATATTATTTATCTGGACTTTCTTTTTGAGAAGACGCCACATGAGAGGTTGGGCAACAAACTAAAGGAAGTGGGAGTTCAGGGTGATGTTTTTAGATGGGTGCAGAATTGGCTCAGACACAGGAACCAGAGGGTGATGGTGCGAGGAACCAAATCTGAATTGGCTGATGTTAAGAGTCGTGTTCCACAGGGGTCATTTTTAATATATATAAATGATTTAGATAGGAATATAAATAACAAGCTGGTTAAGTTTACAGATGATACCAAGATAGGTGAATTAGCAGATAATCTGAAATCCGTTGAATTACTACAGAGAGACTTGGATAGCATACAGGCTTGGGCAGATTTGTGGCAGATGAAGTGTAATGTCAGTAAATGTAAAGTATTACAAGTAGGAAATAAAAATGTTAAAAAAATGGGAGGTCTGAAAATCGAGAATACACCCTATGAGAAGGATTTAGGAGTCATAGTGGACTCTAAGCTATCAACTTCCCGACAGTGTTCAGAAGCCATTAAAAAGGCAAACCGAATACAGTAATCCCTCGCTATATCGCGCTTCACCTTTCGCGGCTTCACTCCATCGCGGATTTTGTATGTAAGCATATATAAATATATATCGTGGATTTTTCGCTGCTTCGTGGGTTTCTGCGGACAATGGGTCTTTTAATTTCTGGTACATGCTTCCTCAGTTGGTTTGTCCAGTTGATTTCATACAAGGGACGCTATTGGCAGATGTCTGAGAAGCAACCCAACTTACTTTCTCTCTCTCTCTCTTGCGCTGACGTAGGGGGGTGTGTGCAGGGGGGCTGTTCGCACACCTAGACGATACGGACGCTCGTCTAAAAATGCTGAAAGATTATCTTCACTTTGCTATCTTTTGTGCAGCTGCTTCCTGAAGCGACATGCTGAACGGTGCTTCGCATACTTAAAAGCACGAAGGGCACGTATTGATTTTTTTATCTGTCTCTCTCTCTCTCTCTCTCTCTCCCTGCTCCTGACGGAGGGGGTGTGAGCTGCCGCCTTCAACAGCTTTGTGCCGCGGTGCTTCGCATACTTAAAAGCAAACAGCCCTATTGATTTGTTTGCACCTTTGAAGAGGAAGATATGTTTGCATTCTTTTAATTGTGAGACTGAACTGTCATCTCTGTCTTGTCATGGAGCACAGTTTAAACTTTTGAAAAAGAGACAAATGTTTGTTTGCAGTGTTTGAATAACGTTCCTGTCTCTCTACAACCTCCTGTGTTTCTGCGCAAATCTGTGACCCAAGCATGACAATATAAAAATAACCATATAAACATATGGTTTCTACTTCGCGGATTTTCTTATTTCGCGGGTGGCTCTGGAACGCAACCCCCGCGATGTAGGAGGGATTACTGTATTAGGTTATATAGCGTCCTGAAGTGTAGAGCACAAGTTAAAGGAGGTTATGCTGAATCTTTATAACACACTGGTGAGGCCTCATCTGGAGTCCTGTGTGCAGTTTTGGTCTCCAGGCTACAAAAAGTACATAGCAGCGCTAGAAAAGGTCCAGAGAAGAGCAAAGAGTTTCATTCCAGGGCTACAGGGGATGAATTATGAAGAAAGATTAAAAGAGCTGAGCCTTTTCAGTGACATGATTGAAGTGTTCAAAATTATGAATGGAATTAGTCCAGTGGATCAAGGCTGTTGGAAACTTGTTAAGGGTACATTTCATACAAACATTAGGAAGTTTTTCTTTACACAGAGAACCATAGACACTTGGAATAAACTACCAAGTAGTGTGGTAGACAGTAAAACTTTAGGGACTTTCAAAACTCGACTTGATGTTTTTTTAGAAGAATTACATGGATAGGACTGGTGATTTTTGTTGGGCTGAATGGCCTGTTCTTGTCTAGATTGTTCTAATGTGTTAGGTTTGCCTTCTTGATTTTTGACCACGTCAGTTTTTAACTATGGGTCTGTTTTGTCCTCCTGGTATTTTCGACCCTTGTTTGACTACGACTCTTCACATTCTAATCATCTCCTGGGGCCTCATGTATAAACGGTGCGTACGCACAGAAATGTTGCATACGAACGTTTCCACGCTCAAATCGTGATGTATAAAACTTAAACTTGGCGTAAAGCCACGCACATTTCCACAGTAACTCATACCTTGGCGTTCGCAATTTCTCTGCTCGGTTTTGCAGACTGGCGGCACCCAGCGTCAAAGCAGTGCTATTGTTCCTGTGTGGTCACCCTTTCTTTCTTAGACCCACGTTCCTGACGCAGCTTTATAAATACACTGAAATTAACTGCATATTGTTTATTAGTGTAATGTATCTGATTGTAATTAACCTGTAGCAATATAATGGTCCAGGGAATAGCCATAGTATTCCAAATACCATAACTGCTTTAGCGTTGTTACGCTCACTGCATCTTCTTCTTCTTTCAGCTGCTCCCGTTAAGGGTTGCCACTGTGGATCATCTTTTTCCATATTACTCTCACTGCACCACTCGGAGTATTTATATCACTGTATCTGAGTGTGAATCACAGCAGCAGCTGATCGGAAAGAGAATTATAGGTATACAGTTTCAAGTACACACTACCTCAACCACGGCAAAAACCGTCAAAGCCTTTCCTGTACGGACCTCGCGTTTCAGAAACAGTTTCATCCCAAGAACTATAAACGCACTCAATCAGTCCATCAAGTTCCTTGTAGAACTGTTTGTACTTATAAGTACAATTACCCCACTGTAAACTTACACTTCAGTTATAATATTGCACAACCTGCGCCACTTTATAAAGCGCGTATGATGACAATATCATTTTTAAGATGAAATGCAGCAAAATATGTTGCTTATAGTATACAGATAAAACTTTAACTTCATTTAAATAATCTGTATTGTTAATAATTAAACATGTGAGGACATGGTGCCGCAGCGCTAGCTAGTTCATGGATTGTTCCTGCCTTGCGCTGTTTTATTGCTGGTGCTGACGCGACACTGGAAGGATAGACGGATAGAATAATTAAACACGTACTACGAAGATATTTCAATGTTCCTTAAAAATTTTGAAGAATCGGCGTTCTAAGCTTACAGATGGCTTAATGTCTATTACAGAGCTGATTGTGTGGCGATTGGGTATTTTGAGAAAGAAAAATAAGGACAGGAATTGGAGGTTAGTACGTTTGAAAGAGACAGTACTTCTGTAATAAATTATTTCATCGAAGGTCGCACATGGCGCAGCAAGCCTCTTGCGTGAGATATAAACAATCACTGCGCCACCGTCTTCCCATGTTTAATAACATGCTTTCATTCCTATCATCATGAAAATGATATCACGTATACATCTCAGTATTTTAATTATTCAGAGAGCTGTAATATCACGAATGTAATGGATTCTGTGTCCTGTCGGAGAAAGAGAAAGAACGGAAGCATGGAGTGATTCACACACATAGAGCACATAGAAGATCAAATACAGAACAAAGCATTTAACGTGCTACTTGAGAAACTAGTAAAATAAACGATTTTAAGATGAAGTTTATGATGTTATACTTTAATGGCAAAATAAACTACGTGATTAAAGTGGAAATTTCGAGATTAAAGTTGACTTTTCGTGCTTTTTTCCCCACTGTGTGCCTATTTTTTTTGTTTGTACCCTAATACGCTTTCATATGACACTCAGACGGTGGGCTACGACTTGCCTTTTCACTGCGACTTTGATATGTGATTTCTTTTTTATTTCGGGCACTGTGTGACTTTGTGAACTTGAGCTTTCGAGTTTCTCCGACACTCTGTCACTCGATCAACTTTCTTTTGTTGATTATACCACTGTTTAAACCAACAAATAGCTACGTGTTTCCTTTGCCTCCACTTGGTATTCGCTGAAATTCTTATATTTTCCCCCTGTGCTTTTCCCATTGTCTTTTCACAGAAAGCTATTTATATTGATTTGCATATTCAAAGAGGCGTAATTCTGGGAGGAGTTGGGGCGGGACAGAAGGCACGTGCACGTGCGTTACTTTTCACGCTGATCGGGATTTATGTAGTGGAAGAACGTGAAAGTTTGCGTGTGCACAGATTCCTGCATCTGGATTTTTCTGTGCGTATGCACAATCCCGCTTTTGTGCTAACGCCATGTTATAGTGTGAGTTCTACGCACGGCGTTATACATGAGGCCCCTGGTCTTTAATCGCTAGCAATAATCACAACACCACCTCTGTAAAGGTACCACAGTATTAACATCTCATTTGAGGGGATCATTCTGGTCATGGGACCCTTTGCAAATCTTTTTCATGCAGTATTCCTTAAGTTCTCATACTAATAAAAGAAATCACTCCTCCACATGTAGCCTTAAAAAAAAAACAGAATACAAGTCAGGCACTGTCTTCAAGTAATCGCTCACTCTGTGAAATAGAAAACTCCAAACAGTAGGCCAGGGGTCTCTGACTCTGGAGGGCCACAGTTGCTGCAAGTTTTCATTCTAACCCTTCTCTTAATTAGTGACCAGTGTCTGCTGCTACTTAACTTGTTTTTCTTTCGTTTTAATTTTCTTGTTTTTTCCAGAGTCCTTTCAATTTTTGTTTTTTCTCCTTAACACTAGAATTACCAAAGCCTACTAAAAAACTTGTAAATCTGTCCCACCTTAAATCCCTTCGCACCTCTCCGTCAGCGTCTTTTGTCTTGTAAAAATGTGTTGATAAGCAGCAAGCAGCCTACTATCACATCCCCCCACCGCCGCACAAAGTTTTCTCAGCTCAAGTCTGTTTACCTGCGTGTCAGTTGCTTAGAGTTGTATAGAGGAAATACTATATGGTTATTTGGAACACATGCATTTCATGTGTGTTCCGTGTCTACAACAATCTATGTAAACACATAATTAAAACAGAAACGTTTTTCATGTTTTAGTAATAATTGACAAAATGTAGACATGAAGCGTATAATGTGTGAAGTCTGAAGTCCAAATATCAAACAAACACTTTCACAAAAGGTACAAGTACAACAAAACAAATGCGCTTTTATTCAACAATAGACCATAGAAAAAGAACCCACGATAGGATGCGACATTGACACATCTTTAATCAGACTGCTATGATGACGTAACGGTAAGAACTGCTGACTGGTAACCAAAAGGTTGCGAGTTCGACCCCGGATGACTCACTATTTGAGAAGTGAGCTTTTCTTATTCTTACTATTTTATAATAAAAACATACATTTTTTGATTTGAGTCTGTAACAGCCGGTGTAAATTTATGGTACTTGTAAAGGTTAGCTTTGTTTTTTTTTGTTTTTTTTCAGTTTTATTCTCCCAGTCATGTTCATGCTCCCCCTGATATGACACTGCTGTTTTCACATAAAGACATGCTATAACAGAAGTGAACTCAGATGATGACAAGAGTTCTACATCGGAGAAAGAATGCATGTCACACACAGGGAAGCTCTGCAGTCTACTTGTGAGTTTACGCTGTAGGAAGATAAGTAAATAAATCAAGGTAAATAGGTAAATAATACTCAATCTGGCTCTTATATACCAAGTACAGCGACGGCAGCTTCCACCTGCAGCCATAGACTCTTCAGTACGCGAGCGACTCTTCATGCTAGTATTTAGATCTGGACAGTGTATATGCCCAAAAACAAGTCTGATTGCATTCTCGTGCCATTGCTTGCGAAAGGAAATGTCAGTATGCACTTTTCCTTGGCATTACACATGTATTTTTTGAACATGCCCGTCTCGATCAAACACAGGAAGTTCTGCAGTCTGCTTGTGACTTTATGCTGTAGGAAGTCTGTAAACAAATCAAAGTAACCTAACATCCGGCGCCGCCGAGAGTGGCAGCCTTTTCAGCAGCTCCGTGTAGGACTATATGTGTATGTGTATTTTTCTACTTTTATTTTTCTATTTTTATTTATTGATCACTCCTACCACTTTATTTTATGTGGATTTGCTCCCTGGACACACTTACTTTTACAACGTGGGCATGGATTTTTACACGCCGAGACTCGTCTATTCAAGTACTCGACTTAGGGCGCTGAGAACAAATGCCAGTGCCGGTGTGGTTCCCTATTTACCCGACGAGGTAAGAAGGCGGTATCGTGGCAGCAGAGCCGGCACTAAGCTAAAAATGAAGCGGCTTGCGAGAAAGTGGCGTTTTAAGCCTTCGGTGCCTTCTGTTATTCTGGGGAATGTGAACTCAATCTCAAATAAGATCGACGAACTGGCTGCGCTGGTGAAAAATGTCAGGACCTACAAAGAATGCAGTTTGTTGTGTTTCTGTGAAACGTGGCTAACTAACACCATCCCAGATGCTAATGTGGAGCTACCCGGTTTTAGCACAGTTAGAGCGGACAGAGACGCAAGTACCTGTGGTAAGCACAAAGGAGGAGGACTCGCTCTCTATGTTAATACACGGTGGTGTAACTCTGGACACGTTAAAGTCAAAATCTCCACTTGCTGCAGGGACATCAAACTGTTGGCCGTAAGTCTGCGTCCCTATTACTTGCCCAGAGAGTTTGGACATGTCATTGTTGTCATCGTGTATATTCCTCCTCGGGCGGACGTGGAGCTAGCGAGTGACATCATCCATTCTGCTGTTGCTAAGTTACAAACACAGCACCCCGAGGCACTTGTGCTAATCGCTGGAGACTTTAACCATGTGATGCTGGACAAAACATTACCTGCATTCTCCCAGTATGTGGACTGTAACACCCGGGGAAATAAGACTATTGATTTACTGTATGCAAACGTTAAAGACGCATACAGCGCCACACCGCTGCCTGCGCTTGGGAAAGCAGATCATAACCTGGTTCTGCTTCAGCCTCACTACAAACCAAAAGTGAGAGTCCTACCTGTAACCACACGATCATTCAGGAAGTGGACCCCGGAGGCTGAGAATGCTCTGAGAGAATGTTTTGGAACTACAGACTGGGATATCCTGCAGGGATCACATAGTGAGAACATTGAGGAGGTTGTTGACTGCACTACTGACTACATCAACTTCTGTATGGACATTGTAGTTCCAGTAAGAACAGTACGCTGCTATGCTAACAACAAGCCATGGATTACAAGTGACATCAATGGCCTTTTGAACCAGAAGAAAAGAGCCTTTAAAGGCGGTGATCAGCATGAGCTCAAGCGCGTGCAGAAGGAACTCCGAGTCCAGCTCAGGGTGGCAAAAGAGCAGTACAGGAGAAAGCTGGAGCGGAAGTTGCAGAACAACAGCATGAAGGAAGTGTGGGATGGGATGAAGATCATCACTGGCTGCAGCTCAAAGCGGGGTACCACCATCGAGAGAGACGTGAAGAGAGCAAACCAAATGAACATCTTCTTTAACAGGTTTGACCACCCTAACCCACTCTCACCTCGGAGTACTGCACTCTCTACACATCCTTCTGCTGATACCAACATAGGAGAGACATCCCCACCCACAATTACAGCAGCGCAAGTGAGCAGAGAGCTGAGGAGACTTCGTGCCAGCAAAGCAGCAGGTCCAGATGGAGTATCGCCACGACTGCTGAAGGTCTGTGCATCAGAGCTAGGGGGTCCTCTACAGCGCATCTTCAACCTGAGCCTGGAACAGGGGAAAGTCCCGAGGCTTTGGAAAACATCTTGCATCACCCCAGTCCCAAAGGTATCACGTCCTGGTGAGCTGAATGACTTCCGGCCTGTCGCTCTAACATCACATGTGATGAAGACCATGGAGCGGCTGCTGCTTCACCACCTGAGGCCACAGGTCCAACACACCCTCAACCCTCTGCAGTTCGCATACCAGGAGAAGGTGGGTGCGGAGGATGCCATCATCTATATGCTACACCAATCCCTCTCCCACTTGGACAGAGGCAGTGGCGCTGTAAGAATTATGTTTCTGGACTTCTCTAGCGCCTTCAACACCATCCAACCTCTGCTCCTTAGGGACAAGCTGACAGAGATGGGAGTAGATTCATACCTGGTGGCATGGATCGTGGACTATCTTACAAACAGACCTCAGTATGTGCGTCTCGGGAATTGCAGATCTGACCTTGTGGTCAGCAACACAGGAGCGCCGCAGGGGACTGTACTTTCTCTGGTCCTGTTCAGCCTATATACATCGGACTTCCAATATAACTCGGAGTCCTGCCACGTGCAAAAGTTTGCTGACGACACTGCTATCGTGGGCTGCATCAGGACGTGGGCAGGAGGAGGAGTATAGAAACCTCATCAAGGACTTTGTTAAATGGTGCGACTTAAACCACCTACAACTGAACACCAGCAAAACCAAGGAACTGGTGGTGGATTTTAGGAGACCCAGGCCCCTCATGGACCCCGTGATCATCAGAGGTGACTGTGTGCAAAGGGTGCAGACCTATACATACCTGGGAGTGCAGCTGGACGATAAATTGGACTGGACTGCCAATACTGATTCTCTGTGCAAGAAAGGACAGAGCCGCCTGTACTTCCTTAGAAGACTGGCATCCTTCAACATCTGCAGTAAGATGCTGCAGATGTTCTATCAGATGGTTGTGGTGAGTGCCCTCTTCTACGCAGTGGTGTGCTGGGGAGGCAGCATTAAGAAGAAGGACGCCTCACGTCTGGACAAACTGGTGAGGAAGGCAGGCTCTATTGTTGGCATGGAGCTGGACGGTTTGACATCCGTAGCAGAGCAACGGGCACTCAGCAGGCTCCTATCAATTATGGAGAATCCACTACATCCATTAAACAGTGTCATCTCCAGACAGAGGAGCAGTTTCAGCGACAGACTGCTGTCACTGTCCTGCTCCACTGACAGACTGAGAAGATCATTCCTCCCCCAAACTATGCAACTCTTCAATTCCACCAGAGGGGGTAAACGTTGAACATTATTCAAGTTATTGTCTGTTTTTTACCTGCATTTTTTATTACTCTTTAATTTAATATTTTTTGCTGCTGGAGTATGTGAATTTCCCCCTGGGATTAATAAAGTATCTATCTATCTATCTATCTATCTATCTATCTATCTATCTATCTATCTATCTATCTATCTATCTATCTATCTAAGTAAATAGGTAAATAACATTCGATCTGGCTTTTATATACAAAGTACAGTGATGGCAAAAGTGCGACGTGCATTCTTTCTCCAATGTAGAACCCTCGTCATCATCTGAGCTCAACTCTGCTATATCTCTCAACTCTCTCTATACCTATGTCTCTGCTTTTTGTAAGTGCGGCATTGACGTCATGGACCATAAGGTTCATACTAACTCAGCATGAGCAAGAACACTTAATAAAACTGAATAAAAAAATAATTAAAGTGATAGTGAGATATGAAGAAGGCAGATTCACTAGCGTTTCTGTGTCAGCTTTTATCCATCCAGATCAGTTCCATTGTCTCAAAACACCACTCACATCTACAGTTATTCCCAGTTTCAAATAAAAACTAACAGCATCATATCCCTGGGTGAGGGGGGGGCAGTAGTATGTATCGTGATCATGACTGAGAGAATAAAAGTGAAAAAAAAAACCGCTAACTTTTACAAGTACTATAAATTTACACCGGCTGTTATAGATGCAAATCAAATGTATGTTTTTATTGTATTATATTAACAATAAGAGCAGCTCACTACTCAAAACAGCAAATATACAAGGCAGTCAGGATCGAACCGGGGACTCTTGATTACAAGTCAGCAGATCTTACCGCTATGCCATGGAAGCTGTTGTAGCGTCCTTGAACCTTTTGTGAAAGTGTTTATTTGATCTTTGCACTTCAGGCTTCACACATTACGTAGTTTGTCTACATTTTGTCATTTATTACTAAAATATGAAAAACATTTCTGTTTTAACAATGTGTTTACATATAGATTGTTGCAGAAATGGAACACACATGAAATGCATGTGTTCCAAATAACAATCTATTATTTCCCTATACATCTCTAGGTACCTGACTCCCAGGCATGCATGAACTGGGAGAACTTTGTGCCTGTTCTGCGGTGGTGGGGGGTGGGGGGGTGGAATAGTAGGGTGCTTGTCTTGATTGGCACATTTACAAGACAAAAGACTCTGGCGGAGAGGTGCGAAAGGATTTAAGGTGGGATGGATTTATGAGTTTTTTCGTAGGTGTTGGTAATTCTAGTTTTAAACAGAAATGAGGTGTGAAGTGATTACCAACAGGTGACCAAGTTGGAACCTCAAACTCAAAACCAATTCCACCCCAACTCATTTCCTATTTCTTGTTGCTAATCAATCCCGTTATTTAATTCCATGGTTTGTTGGTGCTCAGCCACAGCAGATATTTGCAAAATTATTTCTTTTTACCAAAAACATATAAACCTGAACTGATCAACTTTACTGAGACCTTCACCTTTCTTTATTTTTCAAATATTGTTTGATGGACGCTGGTTAGCTGGTCATGTGTTGGCTCGTTTTCTATCTCATTATTGCAAATTAAGGAAAAAATAAATAATTAAGGGGTCTGAATCTTAAATAGCAAGTCAATTAAAATGAAGGGAAAAGAAGTCATTTAGCAGCAAAACCTGGTCACTAATTAAGAAAAAGGTTAGAATGAAAGCTACAGTATTGCTCCAGGACTAGTGTTGGAGACCCCTGAAATAGGTAAAGGAGAGAATTTAAAAAGGCTCCCTTACCTTTTCTTATGCTGAGAGGCCTGCACACCATCCTCAGCAGTGTCCTGGGGATTCTTCTGGACCAGAGGTTTGTGATCCCACTGCTTACACCACCAAACAGTGGAAGAGCTTCACTCTCAGGTTGGGTATTATGTCTTAAACAACAGAGGCAGAATTTTTAATGGAAGTGAGCAGAAGATAAGATGTTCGCTTTATCCTAGCCAAAGTTAGTTTCCGGAATTTCAGTCCTATCTTTGAAAGCCAAAACAATAACCAGAAATCACAGATGAAAAGTCCTTGCCTCAGATCAGCGCGCTAAAGTCAAACTAAAGAAACACGCTGGCTAACTCTCAGGGTGTAATCCAAGGAAGTGCACTGTGTCAAACTCCAAACTGGACATGTTCTCCCAGTGCATCTTGGGTAAGAACACCATAGCAACAGTAAAAAAAAACAGTCCACAAAAATGTATAAATATTTTTGTATTCTTAAATGTACTTCCAATCATTTTTAAGTATCAAAATTCTACACATATTCAAACTCCTAAAAGTATTAACTTTGACCAAAGAAGAAGAAATTAAAAAGGAATTCTGATCCTAACATAGGGAAGACAGACAAGAGTTTATATTCAGCCAACTTAAAAGCACATAGAGGAGAGAACTGAAAAGAAGGCCGCTCTCGCATGTGAGGAGCACAAGACAAATGTTGGCTCAGCTTCCACAGGATTCCCCACCACCCAACAGCTCCTTTGTCTCAGAGGTTAGCTTGCTTGTTCTGCAGACTACAGAAGCAACTGAACTTGGGTAATTTGCTATTGGCCATTCAAGAAAAGAAGAATATGTTGTTATGTTCATTCAGATTGGACATTAGGATCTCCGTGCTTATAGGCATATTAGTCAGTCAGTCACACTTTTAAATGCTTCATCACAAATAGGAAGGAACTCCTGACTGGCATATACCAGCTCCAGACATACTGCACATAATGCGGGAGGCAGCACAAGATCTGCCAGGAATGAAATTGCAGCCCAGAAGTGGAGAAGTGGCACTGCACAAGGACTTTCACAGAGCAGTAGGACCCTATGGAGTTGTTCATTGCATTACGTCTGTTTATCCTTGTATTCATTTTATTTGTTGAGCCCAAAAGAAAGCAAGCAAGCAGGGGCTCCTGACACTATGCAGCCACCCCAGGGCTTTATTTAATGGCCCAGTATGTCTCAGGCTAGAGCTGTGGCACAGTAGGCGGCTTTCTTGGCTTTCAGTGCCCTCCATAATTTTTGACACAAAGACATGTTTCCTACATTTTTGCTTCTCCTCCACAAATCAAACACTTCAGCCGTGATCAAAGTGCCCATTGCAGGCTTTCATTTAAGGTTATCTTCATACATTTTGGACACACCTTGTAGGAATTACCACACTATTATAACACGGTCCCCACATTTCAGGGCACAATAATGTTTGAGACACAGCAATGGCAGGTCTATTAAAGCCGTCATATTTAGTGTTTCGTCACATAATCCTTGCATGCAATGACTGCTTGAAGTCTGCGATTCATAGACCTCACCAGGTGCTGAGGATCTTCTCTGTTGATGCTCTGCCAAGCCTCTGATGCAGTCATCTTCACCTCCTGCTTGTTTTGGAGGCTTGTCCCCTTACGTTTTCTGTTCAGAATATGAAAGACAAGCTCAGTTGAATTTAAATTGGGTGACTGGTTTGGCCATTCTAGAATTTTTCATTTTTTAGCTTTGAAAAACTCCTGAGTTGGTTTAGTAGTATGACTGAGATCATTCTCATGTTGTAGAATGAAGTGCCAGCCAATGAGTTTGAAGGCATTTACTGGATCTTGAGCAGATCAGATGTTTCTGTACACCTCAGAATTCTTTGCATGACTGCCGTCAGCAGTTCTGTCATCAATGAAGATAAGTGTGCGAGGACCTGTGGCAGCCATACATGTACAAGCCATAACACCCCCACCACCATGTTTAACAGATGAGGTGGTCTGCTTCGGATCTCGGGCAGTTCCTTTTCATCTCCACACTTTGCTCTGATGAGGTTCATTTTTGTCTCGATTGTCCACAAGACCAGAATTCTGCAGGCTCTTTTAAGTCCTTTTTCACAGACTGTAATCTGGCCATCCTGTTTTTGTGGCTAACTACTGGTTTGCATCTTGCAGTGTGACCCTCTGTATTTCTGTTCATGGAGTCTTCTGCTGATAGTCGTCTCTGACACATCCACATGTGCCTCCTGAAGGCGGTTTCACATCTGTCATACAGGCGTTTGGGGCTTTTTCTTTACCTTAGTGAGGATTCTTCTGTCATCAGCAGTAAAGGTCTTCCTTGGCCTACCAGTCCCTTTGTCAAATACTGAGCTCACCATTGCAACAGTGATGTGCACAGGTGGGGCGTCCTCTCCATACAGTTGCACGTCTGGCACAATAAGGACTATGGGGGCATTAACTTTGATGCTATGTAACATTATTAACAAATATTTACAGGTGTTAAGGCAACAGATTTGAGAAAATCTAAATAGAGGTGATGTTCAGGCTGTTGCAGAGTTAAATAGGCAACATCATACAGCAAAATTAAATTCACCCGATCTTGTACGTCTGAGGCACATCACTGCATGACCACAGCCGATCTTGCCCCGTTGTTGCCATGCAGATAAAATGTGCCCTTTCTGTAGCATGCAAAGTAACGCATATTCACGTTCTTTTCTGGCTGTCACATAAAAGACATTCTGCTCACAGAGCTGTTTGGTGAACAAACCAAATAATCATTTCAAATGTACCAGTGCACAAGCGCAGCTCTTGTTGAATCGTTATGACGATTTTTCCTTGGAACAAAACTGTTTCTGCCTAATGAATGAAGTCAACGACACATCCACTAGGCGCTTATTGTTCCTTCCATTTTGTTTGAATGTTTGATGTGTGAAACGCATCCAAACTAACTGGAAAGATTGAAAGAAAGTAACAAATCATCTCTTGATTCTGTTCAAAGAAAACAGACTACGAGTGTAAAAACGTCTTTGGAGTTTTGATTTTTTTTAATTCACCGGAATTTTTTGATTAAAGGCTTTGTGTATTTTGGGCCTGGGTTTTTTTATGGTTTCCCTCTCCCTTTTCATGATATTTTAAGCTTTAAGACTTCTTGAGTGTGTAAGCCTCAGGCCTTCTTTGGGGTATTCAGGCCTCATGATCTCAGGTAAAATAAACAGATGAGACAGATTAAGTGTTGGGGAGCCTCCCCGTATACTGGTTATAAGTTCCAGTAACAGAGAATAGGGTCAAAAACCAGAACAAAAATCAGATACATTTGACAAGATTTCAATGGAGTCACAAAGCTTTTATAGATGGTCAAATAAAATTAACGGATGTGACGAAGATCGAAGGAGCCGGGGATGACGTTAGAGGGTAAGGGACGGAACTGAAGTCATCAGGATGGGACTGGGAATGAGGTGATTCCAAGGAGCCGGAACAGTGAGTTTCTTCATTGTGCTGACAGATGTGAAGATCGGTGGGTTTGTCGAGAAAAGGAGAGAAGAGTGTTAATACCATGTCCCAGCCCCTCTTCTCGGGTAACATTCTGTTAGTCATCTTAATGGCTTCTATACACTGTCTGGATGTTGTATGCAGGTCAGTCCACTCCTGGGCTGGAAAGGATGTTTAGTTATGTTGCTCTTTGCTCTGCTCTGCAGCTGGTCTTGGTTCTGGAGCGATTTGATAAATTAGGTAGCATGTGCAAAACCACGAGAACACAAAGCCCACATTACATAACACTCTTAAACCCACCCAGCCCAACTTAAAGTTGCAGGGGGTCCAGTCTATTCTCTGCAGCATTGGTGCAAAACATGTGCCAACACCAGATGTGGCGCCAGTTCATCTGTCACATACTCGCACTCACACTGGGTCAATTTTGAGTCACCATTCTCATTCTCGCATATGCCATTGTATTATTCCCGCTTTTGAATTTTTCACTTAACTGGTGAGAAAAGCCAAGCAAAATGACACCTTTTATTGGCTAACTAGAAAGATTACAATATGCAAGCTTTCGAGGCAACTCAGGCCCCTTCTTCAGGCAAGATGAGCAGTTGGTAGTACCAAGTGAGCATATAGAGAAGGTATTAAAAATTGCTCACAGTCACGTTTTGTGTGGCGGGGTCACCTCGGCTCAGAACAGACAAGGGAACGCATTTCGAAACACTTTTATTGGGTGAATATGGGCCGGGATGTGGAGCGATTTTGTAAAGCCTGTCCCGACTATCAAATTGTTTCTGCTCACAGACCCACCAGGACACCCCTTATACCGATGGCTATTTTAGACGTCCCCTTTGAGAGGGTGGGATTAGATATTGTTGGCCCTCTTGCCTGAAGAAGGGGCCTGAGTTGCCTCAAAAGCTTGCATATTGTAATCTTTCTAGTTAGCCAATAAAAGGTGTCATTTTGCTTGGCTTTTCTCTACATTCATAATGGCTAACACGGTACAACACCCTAGTACTTCACTTAACTGGTTTAATCCATCCATCCATTTTCCGTTCCCACTTTATCCTGAACAGGATTGAAGAGAAGCTGGAGCCTATTCCAGCATGCATAGGGCACAAGGCAGGAACAATCCCTACACAGGGCGCCAGTCTATTGCAGAAGGTAAACACATATGGGCCAGTTTAGCATCACCAATCCCCCTAACCTGCATCTTTTCAAATCTGTCAGAACACAAAGTGCACCTAACAGGAGGCTGGTAAAGCAGCTTCATCCAACCTACAGAGCCTATCCCAGCGGCGCTGGGTGCAAAGCAGGAGCGCCAGCCAATGACAGAGCCCTTATTCACTCGCCCAGTGTGAGTCACCAAAGCCTTCTTCCATGCCACTCAAACATGCAGACTGGGTCTTTCAGGTACCTTGTTCAATTATGGCACATAACAGGAGTCCAGGATCGTTACAGGGATGGTTATTATAACAGTTGCGGAGGCACACATCAAAGCTGAGTTCCTTAGCACACTGAGTCCGCTACTGGATGGATGAGACCCTTCAGCGCCCGCCTGTCCGGCCAACCGCCCCGTCCGCTCTCTCTCGAACGGGCAGCGAACGGTTAATGCCTTGATCGCCAATCAGTCCGGGAGGCGGGGCAGCGCGGCTATTGCGTGCTCTGTTATGTGAGCGGTTATTAGATCTGGAGCAATGCTGAGCACGGTGCTGAGGGCAGTCTGCGGTGACAAACGCCAGCAAATGCCTCGGACAGGAGGATCTCTGCAGTGTTGCACCGAATCGAGCGGGTGAAGGTGGCCATGGCTCATCACTGGTATCCTCACGTCGGTTCACAACTGCTGCTACTGGTTCTGTACGCCATGCACTCCGCCAGAGGTATGAATTTCTGAAATTAAAAGCACAATGCAAATTTGGGGTTTTCACTTGTACAGCCACAGTGGAAAAGAAGCCAGTGAATCTCACGCGTGGAGTGTGAGTGCTGTTATTTATTGCTAGTCCGTTACGCGAGCGCTTCACGCTAAGTACTTTTGACAGGCACCCCGCTGTCCTAATCAACTTCAGCGCGGATTTAGGCGAAACCTCCGGCAGCCGAGTAAGCCGCTCCTCCACCTGCAGCTCCATACCGGACACACGAAACTATTTTAGTCAAACCCCTCAGAGGTTACAATCAGATCATTGCCGAAATAAGGTCCCCCTGGCAGCTGAGCTGGTCCATCCTGGAAATTGTCGGACAGACCCTGTAAAATTCGACACGAGGTGCCAGCTTGTGCGCCCAGCTTCCAGGCTGCGCAGTTTGATGCCCGGCTTTGCATACATCGATGTGTTTTAACTTTTGTTCTGTAGTACCTTACGGGATGAACACCAGTCCAACGACACATCCGGAGATGCTCAGCCCCTTACTGCGAGTATACAGCCCCTGCCTTACTGGGAGTAGAATTTGAACCTGCAGCCAGCGTGGGCATACAAAGTGAATCCTTTGCGTGAGCAAGACGGAGCGCTGCTGAATAGAAATGTACTTTTAGGTGTTTTTGTGTACATCTTTAAAGAACACGAAGAAATAATTTCTTTGAGCACAAATAACATAGAATTAAAATCAAGTAGGGAAAACATGATTACTGAACTTGAGTGCAAGTTATGTCAGGGAACAGAAACAGAATTAGCTGCAGTTAAAGAAAAACTGAACACCAGTTTACACAGGTAGGGGAAAAAATACAATAATTCACATGTGCATCACTAAAATTAATGAATGCCCAAAATCAGCACATACATAGATTACAGAGGGGCATCACAGATCCTGCCAGTCATTATGTGGATCTGAAGTGTTTCGATAAAAAAACTTCAATAAGAAGAAAAAAAGTGTCAGAAATATTAATAGGATCGTTCAAATAACTAGTTTAATAAACCTTCTCAAGGGGACGTGTCTGTCACTCAAGGCTATCTATTTCCTCCCTCTCTCTCTCTATGTATGTATGAATGTGTGTGTGTGTGTGTGTGTGTGTGTGTGTGTATATATATATATATTCACGGCATTCGTAGTCTGTGTCACAATCTGATTGTATGGGTGGTTACCTACCAGGTAACGCTTGTGGTTGGCCAGCAATCTGCTAACATCCGCCACGGTGCCCTCAGTTTGTGAGGAGCAGATCATAGAATGGTTGAAAATAGTTTACTGTCAAATAAATGCAAAGATCAGGCGTACACACTCCACTGCACTCCCTCTCGGGCCTGATGAGCCCAGAATGAGGGCGAAACACGTGTCGCGTACTCTTTGCATTTATTTGACAGAAAACTATTTTCAACCATATATATATATATATGTTTTGTAATGCATGTTGCGATAAAATGTATTCAATTTTTCATTCCAAAAGATGGTGCATCAAAAAAATTGTAGTAATGAAATGATTTACAACAAATGTTTGTGATGCACCATCTGTTGGAATGACAAACGCAGTGCATACTTTTCTGTTATATGCCATTTGTTGCCACTGATTTGTAAAAACAGTGCTCATGTTTGTGTTTTTGTAGACACACAGACACTAATCCTTTTTATTAAGGTGGATATAAGTGGGTTTTGGGCAGCTGGTCAGACAGTAGCTCTTTCAGTGGTGAATGGGGATTGCTCTGGTATTTTCCACACCCCAACTGTGCGTCTTGCCTTTTTGAGATTGTGGTAAAAGGAAAACGTGCACCGTTGCATGTTATTTAAAAATGGTTGGGAGGTTTTCTTTCAGAGGAGTTGATGTTATCTGAAAAAGTGTTTGTGCAGGCTGTAAAAAATAGTCTGTTCTTGTTTGTGAGTCACCTCATCCTTTGCTTCAGTATCTATCTATCTATCTATCTATCTATCTATCTATCTATCTATCTATCTATCTATCTATCTATCTATCTATCTATCTATCTATCTATCTATCTATCTATCTATCTATCTATCTATCTATCTATCTATCTATCATACTGTATAGTACCTGTCAAATAATACAATGAGTACACAACACGTGTTTTGCCCTAATTGGGTCTCCTCAGGTGTGCACACCTTTGCTTCTCCTTATGGGGATTAAACCTCAGACATCAGTGCCTGAGGTGAAGCCTCTGATGCTGAGCCATGGTGACTGGTTTGCTAACTTGACCCACTGGCCAATCAACCACATGCGTTACCTGGTAGGTAAACATCCAAATAATAAGACTGTGATTCAGACCTATGAATATATATATATATTCATATTATATATAATACATATATTGTAATACTTTGCTAGCTCACCCCCTTCAAACCCGACACTTGTGTTGTGAAGGCGGGGGGCTGAACGCATGCTAAGAAGATGCGGTCTGATCAGCTGCTGGCTTTCTGCTGCTGAGCTTCATGTTCTGCTTGTCTCACTGCGAGTCGATCATTTCAAAGCCTGTACAGCAGCTGTCCTTTTGTCTCACTGCCTTGTCTCGTGGGACGTCAAAGTGTCTTCCAAGAAAATCACGTATCGACCCAAGATTTTTTTATTATAATAATAGGTTGATATATATATATATGTATATGTATATGTATGTGTGTATATATACAACATGTGTATGTATATAGATGTGTGTGTGTGTGTGTGTGTATATATGTATTATGTGCTATTGACAAAACTAACTCAGTCCCCTGCAGTTAATGGGGTGAAGAGGGGTGGGTACTCAAATCATGGAGTATGCGTATGGCCCCACAAAGGCTGTATAAAGCCCTGAAAATACAGATTGTGCATGCGTGTGTGTATGTGTATCTACAGTATATGTACATCTATATCATACACATAACATCTTCAGACTGATTCTGACGGAGTCCAATTCAGTGTGCCTATCCCAACAGTCCTGGGCAAGGCACCAGTCCATCGCACGGCTCATTCATACACGCAGCTACAGTGTGGCCAGTTTAGAGTCACCTAACATTCATGTATTTGCAGATCTGTGGAGAAAACCCTCAATACCTGGGGAAAGACCTCCACACATCAGAGATCATTACACACTGTACGTTACCATTAGAATCCTGTGGTATTGTAAAATATGTTAGGAAATAGACAAGAGTGCAGTATGAGGATTCTTGCCATCCACGTGGCCATTTTATACTGGTTCACTATGAGCTGGTGCATATTTGGCAGTAAAGGCCAATTGGCAGAAGCCATCCCTAAATGGGGACGTCACAGTGGTGCAGTGATGGCACTGCTGCCTTGCAGTAAGTATGAACCCTGGTCCACTCTGTGTGGAGTTTGTGTGTTCTCCTCATGTCTGTGTGGGGTTCCTCCGGGTGCTCTGGTTTCCTCCCGCCATTCAGAGACATGCAGGTTAGGTGCACTGGTAGCACTAAATTGCCCCTGGTCTGTGTGTGTTCGCCCTGCGATGGACTGGCACTTGGTCCAAGGTTTGTTTCTGTCTTGCGCCTTTGCTAGCTGGGATGGGCACCTGCACCCCCCACAACACTAGTCTGGATTAAGTGGGTTAGAAAATGACATGACATCCCTAAATGGGAAGGCAGTCAAACTCCAGGTTGACATATACTTGTTTTTTTTATCAAGTTCTTATGTGTTTAGATGATTTTTGAGCCCCCTTTAATAAGTTCATAGGTCGAAGTCAATGTGTCTTCTGGCCTGCCTGTTGAAGTAATTCTCATTTGTAATAATGGTGTTTGTTTCTTTTCATTTTGTGATACAGAAGGATGAATGGAAGGTTTGTGCATGAGGTTGTTATTATTATCATTGTTGCAATTGACGTAAAATGAATTTCAGGTCATTTTAATGGTGACATCAGAAAATCAGGTCGATGGGCTGCTCACAGTACAAGACAGCTGACTGGCAGAGTCAATTGGGCTCCCGTACTGCACAAGAAACGACAACTGGTGAAGCTGAAATGCAGGATAACTCCGAAAATCAGTCGTTGGCTACAAATTGGGTTTAAAATTGTAAAGTCAAAGTACAACTGAAGTGTGTCCTGGGATGGACTTGTGGCCTGTGCGGGTTCAGGGCTCAGTCCTTGTGTGCCTTGTGTCCACTGCTGCCATGATAAGCTCTGGGCCTCCATGACCCTGAATTGGATCGAGCAAGGCTGAGAACAGGCTGACCCTGTCTGACTTATTGTGAGGGTCTCGGAAGTGTGCCGTGCTGGTGTAAGAGCAAAGTGTCGAGATATCTAACAAATCGATTAACGTAAATATCTGCTGAAACAGAAAAAGTGAAACCGTCATAATCTGGGTTTGGTTTTCTTCTGTGTATCCCTGTCTTTATATTTCTGTTACTTTAAATTGTAATATCTTTGGCTTTGCATATTTATATTTTGTTTAAACCAATCAGAGACATGCATGTTAGGTTGGCTGACTCTATAAATGCACCCAGCATAAGTGAGAAAGGAGGCCGTGTGATAGGCTGGTTGTGGTGATGCATGTTAGGGGTCTGTGGCCGTGTACCAAGTTTAAAGAATAAAAGCAGTGTGC
This sequence comes from Erpetoichthys calabaricus, assembly GCF_900747795.2. Classification (NCBI taxonomy): domain Eukaryota; kingdom Metazoa; phylum Chordata; class Cladistia; order Polypteriformes; family Polypteridae; genus Erpetoichthys; species Erpetoichthys calabaricus. The sequence goes on from NC_041401.2 coordinate 33,976,722, forward strand.
CCGGGCTCTGTGGGACGTGTGTGGTCATGCAGCTCTGGGGAGTTAATGGGAGATTGGGATAATCATGCTTGGTTGTGAATGCGAGATAGTTTCCTGTGTCCTCTTTAATAATTACTATTATTAATAATAATAATAATAATACATTTTTTTAATATAGCGTATTTCCCATGCTCGAGGTGCTTGACTTTCTGATGGTCATAATTAGTACAACATCAACAACAACATTTATTTTTATAACACATTTTCATACAAATAATGAGGCTCAAAGTGTTTTACAAGATGTAATAAAAAGGAAGTTAATATAAAACAAACAAATAAGATGAGGTGATAATGTTATATGTAAAGTCATATAGTAATGTTATCGTATGTAACAAAGAAAAAGGTAAGGCATGGAAGGCAGAAAAAAAAATTCCAGTGAGGCTGGAGAACAAAATAAAATCTGCAGGGGTCCCAAGGCCAAAAGACCACCCAGCCCCCAATGGACATTCAGCCTAACATAAATGTTCTAAATCAGTCCTCATGATTTTCAGGCTTCACATGGAAGAATTTGATGATGATGGTCATGTGGACATCTGGGACAACCGCCATTCAATCCATAAACGCAGGGGGCAGCATGGTACCTTGATCAGGTGGTGGTGGCGCAGATCGCCAACGCAGAAGAAGCGGAAAAGACAGCAGAGAAAAGTAGAGATTAGTATGGACCTGCAGAACCCACAGAAAACAGATAATTCAGTGCTCTTATAGACTAATAGGGATACAACTAAAATATGGCTATGAAAAAGACATTTTAAAATATTATGTTTTTAGCAGTTTTTTAAATTGTTCTACAGTATTAGTTTGGCAAATTTCCATTGGTAAAGTATTTTAAATAACAGCAAAAGGCCGCCTCACCACTTCTTTTCAGGTTGACTCTCGGAATTATAAGCAGACCTCCATCTGAAGACCTGAGGTTACGACTTCCAAAATACAGGATGGGGTGAAATCATTTAAGGCTTTATAAACCATTAGTAGTATTTTAATTTAAGTCTAAATGACACGGGTAACCAATGTAACACCGCTAAAACTGATGAGATGTGCTCAAATTTTCATTTTCTAGTTACGATTCTTGCTGCTGCATTCTGCACTAATTGAGATCGATTGATGTCTGTCTTAGGTAGTACAGTAATCTAGTCAATTTAAAAACAAAAGCATGAACTCATTTATCAGCATCTTGTAAAGTTATAAATGGTCTAACTTTAGCTAAATTCATTAAGTGAAAAAATGCAGTCCTATAGGGGTAGGTTAGAAAAGGAACGAAAAAGTAAAATCCAAAAAGAAATCGAGGAAGCAAGAACAGAGAGGGGAAACAGTAGACACGCTGGCAGTGAAACTGTCCCCGTGGTGGAGCTGTGCAAGGGGCGCTTCAGGGGTGGACCGGACCACTCCTTCTGCACTGTGGAGAGCAGGAGGGAGATCCCACTGGTGCCGATGAAGGTGATGAGGAAGACAGAGCCAGACTTGGAGCATCCTAGTGGACACGAAGATGGGAGTCAAGGAGGGGCTCCTCCTAGGTATCCAGTAGATGACAAGATGTAGGGAAGACGAAGTCGGGTGCTCAGTGCATCTTGGGTAGATGCTGGGGGATAGCGGCCAGGGTCTTGGTTCTGCTCTGCAGGCCTTGAAGAAGGGTGAGCGAGGCGAGGCGAGAGTGAGAAAGAGCACTGGTTAAAGATTTGAAAGATGATTTGACCCTTGGTTTTATGGATTATTTATTGATGATTTTAACGTCCTCACTTGAGTACTGATTAATTGGAGTATTTATTTAAGAAGAAACTACACTGCACCTTGATGTTGGACATCTTGTAATAAAAGCACTAAGATCTTTTTGTGCCAGCTGTTCCCGTTTTAGTCCATCTCGGTCTATGACTTTATCGATGTCTCGGGTTTACGGGGGGGTAAGCCAAGGCATTACACTGGTGGATTCCTACCTTGAACTGAATGCTGCTGGGATCGGCACTAGCTCTCCGCAACCTTGAAGTTGGATTGAATGGTTTCAGTAAATCCATTTTTAAGTATTAAAGGTGTTCTATAGGATCACAACACTAGACCTGAATTTAACCCAAATTACACATAATCGTAATTGTTAGGTATACAAAGGACAGTGGAATTCTTACTTTCATGCCAGACCAATAGGCAACACGCTGCCAGTTTCTGGTGCCATGATTAACAAGAAAATATTAAAATACAGAACTTCATTTTCTAGGCTTCATCACCAACATTACAGCCATATCGCTTTCTCCAGCCTGATGAAGCTACATAGCTAAAACATTGTGTCGCTATGGAATATCTCTGCATTTCCATTCTATTTCCTTTGTGGGAAGGTGAATGGCAATCAGTCACATCTACAGTATGGGGGCCCTTTTTAGCTTTAGACAAGCGAATCCTGCTTAACAATTTTGATGAACTCTTTGAGGACTGAATATTTTTTTCCAAAAAACTCAAGTTTTCTGAAAAGCACACAAAGCATTGGTTTCACACGTAAGTCAACATAAGATGTCTGTTGCTATGTACTGTTGCCGCATGTTCGGCATCTCTGGCGGTAGTGACTGTGTGGGGGCACCTTGATGGTCAACAGGAATGTACGGTGGGCCAGCTGTCTGGCTATCTTCGCACAGCAGTTGGGTGGCGTTGGTGGTCGCAGTGCGACGCAATATGGGTTGTACCTCCTATCATCGTAAGTGTCTGTCCTCCAAGGCTAACACTGCTGTAGGCGCATCAGCTACATGAAAGTGTTCAGAACCACAATCAGCTGGGGACCACTCAGATGATGCTGGTACCTCACTTTCATTTTTGATATCCATCTCCAGATCACTTGCTTCAAACTCGGAGTCCTGTTCAATGAAATAATGTAAAACGTCCATGGAGTATTTTGCTTTGCACATTTGCTTTGGTCTCTTGTCAGATGTTGGTGCCATTTTTGAGGTTGTTTGCTCTTCGCTACTCACGTACGTGTAGGGAATCGAGGTTCAATCAACAAAGCAATGTAACTTTCCTTCTAGCAAAGAGAGTCAAACTAAAACGTAATGGCGAGTTTTGTTGCAGCTTACAGCTGATTACCGTCCTCTACTCCTGAATTTTGACAAAAGTCGACATCAGCCCTGAAAGAGTTAATTATGGCTAAATGGTGTGGACGGGTGGAAGAAGTACGGGAACCTGTATAAAGTGTTGGGGGTGCCAACAGGGTTGGTCCTTTTAATTTGTGACAACAAATAACAAAACAGACGCTCATAGACGACACAGTAAGAGAACATAAATTGCCCCTCAGGCTCTCGAGGTAAACAGTTCTTGTGCCCAAGCAGGGATCTCGGTGGTCCGTTCTATCCATTAGTCTGGGTCTAAATGAGACGCTTCAGCTTATAGCTGTCTGGGTGGGAGGGGTGGAGTTAGGTGCCCTCAAGGGACGTCTCCTCACTGCTGTGGTTAGCGGTAGCTCCCCCTCTCGCCCCAGTGAGGTATTACATACCGTGATGAGACCAGAAGGTGTCCTTCAGACACACGTGAGTGACAATGTCCAGATGAACTGAATCAACTTTCGAGAATTTCCTTACCTGGATTATTGAGCATGCATCAAGACACATGCGAATGGTTAATTTTTGATCGCTACTAAGAACAAGTTTGACCGTACCATCCAGAGTTCATCCATTTTTCTGTATATTCATAGAGTATATTTTAATATGTGTGGTTAATGTTTTTAATGTATTATATAATGTTGTCCTGGTATGAGGGGCAGTGAAGATGAGTGTGCCCTGTGTCTCTGTACTAGTCACTAAAATTTTTTTATTTTTTTTACAAAAATGCACTAAAATGTAAAAAATATTTTTTTTTCTTATACTTAGGTTTTGTTGGTCATATGTGACTAAAAATTTAAATTGTGGTGCGCCAATAAAAGAATTAATGTAATTCAATTAAAATGCATAGATTCATTAAAGTGAAATCTCTAACCATCTTAACTATGGAAAGAAATTGACACATCATATAAAAGTTGATTAAAGTATGTAGGATAATGGTTATAATTAGAGACATTTTCAAATTACTTATTTTGAAATTAATTCTCTTATGGGCGCACATTGATTTGATATTTAGTCACATATAGTATGCCAAGGGCGGCACGGTGGCGCAGTGGGTAGCGCTGCTGCCTCGCAGTTGGGAGACCTGGGGACCTGGGTTCGCTTCCCGGGTCCTCCCTGCGTGGAGTTTGCATGTTCTCCCCGTGTCTGCGTGGGTTTCCTCTGGGCGCTCCGGTTTCCTCCCACAGTCCAAAGACATGCTGGTTAGGTGGATTGGCGATTCTAAATTGGCCCTAGTGTGTGCTTGGTGTGTGGGTGTGTTTGTGTGTGTCCTGCGGTGGGTTGGCACCCTGCCCGGGATTGGTTCCTGCCTTGTGCCCTGTGTTGGCTGGGATTGGCTCCAGCAGACCCCCGTGACCCTGTGTTCGGATTCAGCGGGTTGGATGATGGATGGATGGATGGAAGGATAGTATGCCAACAAAATCTTAGTACATTTAGACTTTTTTTATTTTTTAGTGCATTTTTCAATAAAATCGTGTCACTTAAAAATCTTTTTTTATATATTTTTATGCCACACAATCCTCAGCATGTTACAAAAACCTTGACTGGGGTGGGAAGGTGATTGGCCAGAAGTGACATTTAGCGACAGAGTGGACTCGAACCTACGATCTGAAAGTGAAGCGTAACATTCATTCCTGTTCATTTCTCATTTCAGAACTTTGTACATGTGAAGTACTGGAAATGTGTGTTAGTCTATTGGAGAATCGAACCTTCAATCATTCTTAGAAAAGCCCAACACTTTATCGACTGAGCCAATATTGTCAAATCACTGAAAAGTGTATTTCAACCAAATTCATATATAAATGATGAAAAATTGATAATATTAAAAAAAAAATTAGTTTGTGTACATTGGCCTCGACTTTTGACCATTTGATTGAACGTCTAACACGCTAATAACTTGACCAATGCTGCTTAACTGACATATTGAAGTAATTTGACAAAACTTCAATATAATTAATCAAAATGATTTGTTTTTTAAATTAATTTGTCTACATTGGTGTTGAGCCTTCGACCGTTTGATCGAAAGTCCAATACGCTAACCACTTGACCAGCACCGCTAATTTTTCATATCTATGTGTGATTGCTGAAAGTGTAATATAAGGAAATGAGAAATTTAAATTTGATGTAATTGACGTACAGATCCCAGGTCAAAACTGATGAAATACTGCATTGTCACTGGAGATCAGCAGGCATGTAAAGTCTGAAGGAAATCGGTTCGGTAAAAAATGGATTGCAAAATTTGACCCAGAGAAACAGAGAGGGACGTTGAATAAAATTATGTAATAAAAAGGAGAGATTGGTGGATGGTGAGGAGGACACTTTGCTGGTTTTCACCAGAGCCGTCTCAGTCAGAAGCTGCTTTGATCCTGTGATGGACTTCTTGCCCATTTCTGTTCAAGATTTATAACACACTGGTGAGGCCTCATGTTGAGCCCTGTGTGCAGATTTGGTCTCCAGGCTACAAAAAGGACATAGCAGCACTAGAAAAGGCCCAGAGAGGAGCAACAAGGCTCATTCCAGGGCTTCAGGGGTTGAATTATGAGGAAAGATTAAAAGAGCTGAGTCTATACAGTTTAAGCAAAAGAAAATTAAGAGGTGACATGATTGAAGTGTTTAAAATTATGAAAGGGAATTAGTTCAGTGGATCGAGACTGTTATGTTAAAATGAGTTCATCAAGAACATGAGGACACAGTTGGAAACTTGTTAAGGGTAAATTTCACCCAAACATTAGGAAGTTTTTCTTCAAATAGAGAGCCATAGACACTTGGATTAAGCTACCATGTGGTAGACAGTAAGACTTTAGAGACCTTAAAACTCAACTTGATGTTATTTTGGAAGAAGTAAATGGATAGGACTGGCGAGCTTTGTTGGGCTGAATGGCCTGTTCTAGTCTAGAGTGTTCTAATATTCCATTTGCGATTCTGGTCCACATGTATTCCTGCTTTCTCTGTAATACCAGCTCTGATTTGCATTGTGTGTGAGATTACATTATCTGTTACAGTGAAGAATTGGTGTAAGCGTGGTCACCAAATGTCACCTTAACTCTTTTCTCTGTGTCAGTCAAGGATTCTAATGAGAAGTTCAACACACCAAGTTAGATTTTAATTTTTAGGGTGACTAACATGTGAAAGAATAAGAAGCAAATCTCATTTAAAAAAGCAGTTCAATTTTCAGAGTCACCATGGGCCCCTCAGTATCTGCTGAGAGATGACGAAAGCACCCACCAGCCTGGTTTGATCCTTGTATTACACAATCACTGAAAGAAAATGTCTGAAGTAGTGGTGCCTGGTCCTCGTTTGACACTCGTGCACACACCTAAATTCATTCATACAGTTAAAAGTGGAAGAAAAGCAACATGAACATAGCTAGAATCTGCAAATCCAGACCCAGTGACTGAACTGGTAATTGTGAAGCAGCAGCGCTAATCAGTATGCCTTTGTTCTGTCCACTGGGAGACCACACATCTATCTATTTTTTTGAGAAAGCTTAGTCCAATTTTTGGAGAACATTTAATTCAATTTAACATCAAGATGTTTGTAGTACAGTAATATGGCACTTTGAAATACGAGCGGTGACCAACAAATTCAGCACCTCTCTGTCAAGGCCGTGGCTGCCACAGGAGCACAATCAGAGTTTATCAGATGAGGTCGAGTTTAGTGCACTTAATTACAGGCCTGTTCCTTGAGGCTGCAGTCTTTCCTTTCACCATTTTCAGTTACATTTGTCCCATTAATTTAAAAGTTTAGTTATAATTTAACTTATCGATGTTGACATTCAGTGTCCAGGCGTTTTTAGATTTAGCTCCTGTACTTTGATGAACTGTGGACAGAACAAATCACCTTACTCTGCTAGCACATGAGAAAAAGAATTCAGGAAGGTCTGTGTTCCTCCAGTCCTTTCTATATAGCACCTTTCACCATGACCATCATCTACAGACAATTCATGGATTTGGCTCAGGATTAGCACCTCATGTATTTGGAGTGGCAGCTGGTGAGACCCCAGGGCCAACTGCATTTCGGCTTTTGGTATAAAGGCACATGTCCTGCTGATGCCGTCTGATTGTCAGGCAATGGCATGCATGTGCCAGTCTGCTACTTCACCTTTGGCTTGGACAGTACATGGAATGTGGATGACCAGGTGTGGTGCACCTCTGGACAGATGCAGTGATGAGAAACATATGTGTCAATCGGTTTGTGTAGTAGGAGCACCGGGTTTGCACTGCTCGAGGTGTGGACAGTGTGTCTGGAATGCACCTGTGTGGACAGCCATGACTACGACTTTCCTATTTAGACATTGTAACAGACAGCTGGGGCTTCTACCCGGCTGGGATGCTTGCATAAAGGAAGGACTGGGTGGAAAGAGCTTGCACAGAACATTGCCTCCCTTAGGATGGCAGGGGGCAGTCCCTCTGGTGTAGGACAGTGCCATGGGTTTGGACCTTGGAAGCTCAGCCCTGTTGGTGCCCATAGTCAGCGTCAGGGGGTACATGAAGAACGGCAGAGCCCTTCGTGGCAGGACTGCTGTCGCACCCGGAAGATCAGGTCCTTGCTTGTCTAGTCTTTTGGGGACTCCTAAATTACACCCTGTTTCATGCTAAACACTTCCATTCCATTCAAATTTTCCATTTGTTCTTTTGAGGGTGATAGTAGCAATATGCAGACCTGGGCTGATCAGAACCCTCCTGTCCCCAACAGCTTTCTTCAGACTTTCCTCAAGAATTGTACCAATACACTCTTGGTACAATCCAGCAAAATGACCCCTCCAACATGTCCTGAGTGTGGTCCTCGGTCTTCTCCCAATGGGCCATGCCCTGTACATTTTCTGTGTGAACGTCCTAACTACATGTCCGCCGACTTGACTCTGCTGCCACTCTGGAGTCCTCCTCTATTGCTGAGGTTCTCACCTTGTCACAGAGGTCAAGTCCAGCAACCTTGTGAAACAACCTCATTTTGGCTGCTTGGGCTCACAATGTCTTTCTTTCTGCCAGTACTGCAGCACTTGTTACCATAAGTGATGATGGGATGTAAAAAAGCTAATAGATTAATAGCTTCATCCATGAAGTTGGCACTCACCACACCACTATGGTCCAGTGCAGTGTTCATAAAGCTGTCTCACGGTCACCTCTACTTTCATTTGGGAACAAGACTCCCAGGTGCTTAAAGTCCTCCACTTGGGGCAGCTGCTCACCCCGAACCTGAAGAGAACAATCAGGTCCTTCTTTTCCATGAGAAGCCCATAACCTCAGACTTGAAGGGTTCTGAGTCTCATCATAACCGCATCACACTGAGCAGTAAACTGTTCTGGTGCGTACCAGAGGTTACAGTCTGATGAGTCCAGGAAGACAATAGCACTTGTAAACAGCGGAGAGGCAAACATCAGGGTCCGGATACACTCGAAACTGCGTCTTGATGCAGCATCATGTCAATGAAGGAGACAAGACACACCCTTGGCAGACGGCTCTCAAATTACTGCCAAGTATATACCCTTGAAGTAACTCTAGCAAGATACCACAGGATACACACGGTCGATGAGCTTCATCCAAGTCCACAAAGCAGCTCAAATGTCCACAAAGTCCTGTCCTGTCTCCTTATCATTTCATTTGCAAATTATGATCCAAAAATGTTCTACAAATGACAGATTTTCTGTCTAGAAGGCCAAAATATAAGAGTGAATATTGCATAACTAGACATCAAGACACGTTAAACAGTATAATATATACACAGGTTTTCTCGTGCTGATGAGCCAGGAGGCACCACACAACAGAAACTAATAGGATTTCAAAGCGTTCAGAAGTTCTTATGAACACAAAATGTTAGGGGCAGAAACAGTCAGTAGTGTTACCCTTCTTGCAAGGATTATTTTGACAAGAATTCTGATTCTGCGTTTAGACTTTGATTCTCAAATTTTTCTGCTTTTTTTGGCTCTGACTCTTGTCTGAGTATTTGCCCCTGAGTCTACCCTAAAGGATAAGTTTGATATTTTCCAAGTCAAAGTGGTTTCTTCACAGTCATTTCATCTATTAACCCTCATTTGTTACACGTACAAGTGCAAGGTGTCTGTCAGGCACATGTCAGAAATACCATTGCAAAACAGGAATTCAAAACGTGAGTGCTTATATACAGTCATATGAAAAAATTTGGGACCCCCCCTCAGCCTGCATCATAATTTACTTTCAACAAAAAAGATAACAGTGGTCTGTCTTTCATTTCCTAGGAACATCTGAGTACTGGGGTGTTTTCCAAACAAAGATTTTTAGTGAAGCAGTATTTAGTTGCATGAAATTGAATCAAATGTGAAAAACTGACTGTGCAAAAATGTGGGTCCCCTTGTAATTTTGCTGATTTGAATGCCTGTCACTGCTCAATGCTGATTACTTGTAACACCAAATTGGTTGGATGAGCTCGTTAAGCCTTGAACTTCATAGACAGGTTTGTCCAATCATGAGAAAACGTATTTAAGGTGGTCAATTGCAAGTTGTGCTTCCCTTTGACTCTCCTCTGAAGAGTGACAGCATGGGATCCTCAAAGCAACTCTCAAAAGACCTGAAAACAAAGATTGTTCAGTCTCCTGGTTTAGGGGAAGGCTACAAAAAGCTATCTCAGAGGTTTAAACTGTCAGTTTCAACTGATAAGGAATGGAATCAGGAAATGGAAGGCCACAGGCACAGTTGCTGTTAAACCCAGCAGGTCTGGCAGGCCAAGAAAAATACAGGAGTGGCATATGCACAGGATTGTGAGAATGGTTACAGACAACCCACAGATCACCTCCAATGACCTGCGAAAACATCTTGCTGCAGATGGTGTATCTGTACATCGTTCTACAATTCAGCGCAATTTGCACAAAGAACATCTGTATGGCAGGGTGATGAGAAAGAAGCCCTTTCTGCACTCGCGCGACAAACAGAGTCGCTTGTTGTATGCAAATGCTGATTTAGACAAGCCAGATTTATTTTGGAACAAAGTGCTTTGGACTGATGAGACAAAAATTGAGTTATTTAGTCATAACAAAAAGTGTTTTACATGGCGGAAGAAGAACACCGCATTCCAAGAAAAACACCTGCTACCTACTGTCAAATTTGGCGGAGGTTCCATTATGCTGTGGGGCTATGTGGCTAGTTCAGGGACTGGGGCCCTTGTTAAAGTCAAGGGTCACATGAATTTAACCCAATATCAACAAATTCTTCAGGATAATGTTCAAGCATCAGTCACAAAGTTGAAGTTATGCAGGGGATGGATATTCAAACAAGACAATGACCCAAAACATAATTCGAAATCTACAAAGGAATTCATGCAGAGGGAGAAGTACAATGTGCTGGAATGGCCATCACAGTCCCCTGACTTGAAAATCATCGAAAATTTATGGGATGATTTGAAGCAGGCTGTCCATGCTTGGCAGCCATCAAATTTAACTGAAGAGATTTTGTATGGAAGAATGGTCAAAAATACCTCCATCCAGACACTCATCAAAGGCTATAGGAGGCGTCTAGATGCTGTTATATTTGCAAAAGGAGGCTCAACTAAGTATTGATGTAATAACTCTGTTGGGATGCCCAGATTTATGCACATGTCTAATTTTGCTATGATGCATATTGCATATTTTCTGTTAATCCAATAAACTTAACGTCACTGCTGAAATACTACTGTTTCCATAAGGCATGTCATATATTAAAAGGAAGTCACTACTTTGAAAGCTCAGCCAATGATAAACAAAAATCCAAAGAATTAAGAGGGGTTCCCAGACTTTTGCATATGACAGTATTTGGGCGCAATGTGCCTGCGGGATCTCTGACACCATATCTGCCTTCCACGATGTCCAATCTGCGATACTCATCATGCTGTTCACAGGCACGTGATGTGTGTGGTTGGTTCAGAGGTGGGTCCAACTCCGCCAATCAGAACATGAGATATCTGAAATTTTGTCGTTTGCCTGTCAGATCAGTTGCGCCTGACGGATGGTTAACTAACTGTGCTCTCCATCTAAGCCGAGTTGAAATTCAAGTAATCCATGTCAACCTCAGTGTTAAAGTTTGCAGTGCACCATGCAGTGCACTTGCCTCAGTTATATGCTGTTTGGTATGGGACTCGTAAAAGGTGTATTAATGTTTGTGATGCACCATCTGTTGGAATGAAACATGCAATTGATAGACAGAACTTTATTTGTCCCCTGGGGGAAATTTTGCTTTTGACAGAAGCTCTTTAAATAAATAAATAAATGCATAGATAAATACACACACACTAGAATGACTAAGAATAAATAAACTTCGGACTTGATAGACCCAGTCCCAGTGAGGCATTATGCAGGCATATTCCTGTTGGTATAAAGGAAGACCCCATTGCGGTTCTTGACACAATTCTGCTGAATGATTCGTTTGCTGAAAGCCCTCAGTGTTATTTTGTCAGAGAGAGGATGTGCAGCTTGCTCATAATGGCACTCAGTTTTGTTTTGATTCTTTCCTTCACTATGACCTATAGGGGTTCCAGAGAGTGCCCTAAAACTGAGCCTGCACTTTTACTTAGCTTGTTGATTTGGTGGGCCTCTCTTGAAGTGATGTTACCTGCCCAGCACACCACAATCACACTGGCCATCACAGAGTTATAGAAGATGTGAAGAATGTCGCTCTACACATTAAAAGGAACGCAGTCTTCTAAGGAAAAAGAGCCTGCTCTGCCCTTTCTTATATAGTTCTTCTGTGTTCTGAGACCAGTCCAACCTGTGGACCCCCAAGTATTTGTAGGGGTGGACCACCTCTACATCCACTCCTTGAATAATGACCGGACATTGAGGCTGTTTGGTGCGGCGTGAGTCAATAACCCGTTCCTTGGTTTTACTGATTTGAAGCTGCAGGCAATTCTGTTTGCACCTAAAGTTCTCACCTATCTCCTCTTCTTTGTCTCATCCCCTTTATCAATACACCACATAAGCGCAGAATCATCTGAGAATTTCATCAAGTGACATGACCTGCTGTTATATTTATAGTTGGAAGTGTCCAGAGTGAAGAGAAAAGGGTACAGCCTTGTTTTTTTGGACTCAGATTACCTTTAACCCTATTGTGAGGTGCAGGAACAGAAAAAGTATTTTTAAAGTTTATAAGAAAACACTTCACTTTAGAACACAATTTGATGTGGTAGAGATTAATATATACGGTATAATGATTGTGAAGAAATAACTTTGACTTGAAAAATACCAAACCTGTCTTTTAACAAACCAGCTTGATGGACTGAGTGGTCTCCTCTCATTTCTAATGTTCTTGCCTGCTGCTGCACTCTTTCTCTTCTTCTTTTTCTTTTGTCATCCGATTTCCTTTCCTCATATCTTCTAGTGAAGAATACACTAAAAGGCACTTCCAATGAGATTTAAGTGCCGGGCTTTCAGTTTTGCAGCGTTGACTCCATTTCCTGATTACTCGATCTTCTGCTAATGGAAAAGCAGCACTAGTTGAGTGTTTTATCAGTTGGGATGTGTCCAATGCGTATTTTTAATCTGCTTTCCAAAATCAATAATAAATGAATTGTTCATGTGCCGCACTGTAATTTTGAGTTGTTGTGAGAGATTCCATCCATCCATTAACCAACCCGCTATATCCTAACTACAGGGTCACGGGGGGGGGGGGGGGGGCCCGCGGGCGCCAATCCCAGCCAACACGGGGCACAAGGCAGGAAACAAACCCCGGGCAGGGCGCCAGCACACCGCATGTTGTGAGAGATTTCAGGGCGAAAACAGCAAAGCTGGATGTGGGTCCACTTCAACATTTTCTGTTCAAAATGGACATTTTAAATGGTTGTGGGGAAAAGACGTGTTTCTCTGTGTTTGACTAATCTGGATGTTGACACACAGTGGGCATGGGCAGGGCAGGCTTTAGTAAACTAAAGTCATCAATATGTGAAGCTAAAAAAATACATTATTCACCTTAATAAAAGAACAATTGTATGAATCTGAGTGCATCTAGTTGCTATGTCTCTGTCATTCCAACAGGTGACACATCACAAACAATAGCACTGCATTTGTGAATCCCATACCAAATGGCATATATAAGAGACATGCATTGCATGTGTCATTCCAATAGATGACGCATCACAAACATTTGTAGTAATAAAATGTATTTCACTTGTCATTCCAACAGTGGACACACCACAAACATTAACACTGCTTTTATAAATCCCATGCCAAATGGCACATATCAGAGACATATGCATTCCTGCATTTACGAATCCCATACCAAATGGCATATATAAGAGACATGCATTGCATGTGTCATTCCAACAGATGATGCATCACAAATATTTGTAGTAATAAAATGCATTGCATGTATCATTCCAACAGATGACACATCACAAACATTAACACTGCTTTTATAAATCTCATGCCAAATGGCACATATCAGAGACATATGCATTGCATGTATCATTCCAACAGATGACGTATCACAAACATTTGTAGTAGTAAAATGTATTGTTCTTGTCATTCCAACAGGAGACACACCACAAACATTAACACTGCTTTTATAAATCCCATGCCAAATGGCACATATCAGAGACATATGCATTGCATGTATCATTCCAACAGATGACGCATCACAAACATTTGTAGTAGTAAAATGTTTTGCTCTTGTCATTCCAACAGGAGACACACCACAAACATTAACACTGCTTTTATAAATCCCATGCCAAATGGCACATATCAGAGACATATGCATTGCATGTATCATTCCAACAGATGACGTATCACAAACATTTGTAGTAGTAAAATGTTTTGCTCTTGTCATTCCAACAGGAGACACACCACAAACATTAACACTGCTTTTATAAATCTCATGCCAAATGGCACATATCAGAGACATATGCATTGCATGTATCATTTCAACAGATGATGCATCATAAACATTTGTAGTAATAAAATGCATTACATGTGTCATTCCAACAAATGATGCATCACAAAAATTTGTAGTAACAAAATGCATTCCATATGTCATTCCAACAGGTGACACATCACAAACAATAACACTGTTCTTACAAATTCCATTCCAAGTGGAATATACCTGAGACATATACATTATATGTCATTCTAACAGATGGCACATCACACACAATAATACTGCTTTTACGAATCCCATATGAAATGGCATATATTAGTGACATATGCATTGCATGTATCATTCCAACAGATGGTGCATCACAAACATTTATAGTAATAAAATGCATTGCATTTGTCATCCCAACAGACGATGCATCACAAACAACACTGCATTGACTTCCTTACCAAATATATCAGAGACATATGTATTAAATGTGTCATTCCAACAGATGGCACATGGCAAACATTTGTAGTAATGCAATTTATTATTACAAATGTTTGTGACACACCATCTCTTGGAATGACAAATGAAGTACATTTTATTACTACAAATGTTGGTGCTTTACAAAATTCATTCCAACAGATGGTGCACTGCAAATGTTAACCCTGAGGTCTACCACAATTGCTTAGATTTCAACCTATCTTAGATTAATAGCACACCTAGGGTTTTAATAAAAGGAGTTCAGCAGTTTCCAATATTTGGTATTTAGTAAAGGTAACTTCAAAAACTATTCTCTACAAAGTAGTGCAATTTCACAGACTAGTTTAAAATGTATAGAATTTTTTTTTCCTTGATTAATATGATTTATTTTTTATTTTGAGTTTGAAACAGATACCATTAAGCAACTTACCTCTAAGCTATACTACAGACCGGAAACTTGCATTTGTTGGGTGGGCACTAAATGAGTAGTGCTATTTCACAGTATAAATTTGTTTTTCAGAACTGTTTTAATAAAGCTTTGATTGCAAACGAATTTCATGGAAATGAATGGTAGTGATGCCCACGCACTTATCAGTCAAGCACTGGATCGAAGAGATGCTTCTTTACAAGACGTCCATGGCACTCTGAGCAGACATCCGACACTCCAGCAGACAAACTAGTTAGGCGAAGGGCTGTCATGTTACGAGGTGATAAGTCTTCAGGCGTAAAGAGCACATCAAGTAAACTGACTTGAGCTTTCTGGTAACTGCAATAAAGTCACGTCATTTAGTATGTTCTTGGATCTTTGGTGCTACAGAGTGAGAAACAGGCTGCATGTTGGTTGCAAGTAAGAATTTTGCTGTACTCTGTATGTACACCACACAAGTATCAGTAGTACAAATTCTGCTACTACTACAAGTACTATGAATTTTTTGTCATTTATAGTTCTAGAGTGTTGTATCTTGTTAGCCATTATGAATGTAGAGAAAAGCCAAGCAAAATGACACCTTTTATTGACTAACTAAAAAGATTACAATATGCAAGCTTTTGAGGCAACTCAGGCCCTTTCTTCAGGCAAGATGTAATCATGTTCCATCTTGTCTGAAGAAGGGTCCTGAGTTGCCTCGAAAGCTTGCATATTGTAATCTTTTTAGTTAGTCAATAAAAGGTGTCATTTTGCTTGCTCTTGTCATTTATACAGTAGGTAATTGTTTCTTATATCAAGACAAGTGAGTAAGAGGCCTTTTTGAAGTCCTGTATGAACCCACCAAAACACCGGAAATATTAATTTTTATTCTAATGAAGTTGTGGAGACCCAGCACTTGCCTCAAATTCAACAGACTATGACCGTAGATGAGATGCCCATAATGTCAAAAACTAAAAGTTATGTTTTCCATCACCCAAACTTTACAAATTTTTAATCAATTTTAACTGTAGAGCAGAATTCTGGTGACTTTTTTCAGCAAATGTGTGGAAAATCTCGCCTTTATTTCCTGCTAGAGTCAGGACCTTCTGCAAGACAAATTACGTAATTCATTCAAACCAAATATTTTTATATCCGTAAAAAGCAAATGCTTATTGGGTGCTTTGGGCGGTCCTTGATTCATTTTTTCTTTTATTATTAAAAACACTCATACAGATCCCTGCCTCCTCGCCCCATTGTGATGATGCAAATGAAAGAGCAAAAAAAATAAAAATAAAAAGCTTTTTTGCAGCAATTAAAAAACAAAACACAGGAATTCAGAGAAGGCGAGTCTCTGCACACTGCCACTGAGAAAGAGATCAAGAGCTACTTGATGATACCTGAGGTGGACAGTGATGTAAATCCACTTGAGGGGTGGAAAACACAAGAAGTTAATTTCCCCAAATTGGGGAAACTTGAAAAAAGTACCTGTGCATACCTGCCTCAAGCAGCCCTTCTGAGAGGGCTTGCAGCACTGGAGGAAATGTTGCAACATGTAACCGTGCTGCTCTGAAGCAAGATGCTGTGGACAGACTAGTGTTTGTCACACAACTTGAACTTTCCTCGGTAGAATTTTACAACTGTTTTCTTTTTTTCAGATATCTTTGTGCAATATTGGACAGAACTTGAAGTTATTGATTTGTTTAAAAATGTTATAGGTTTGGGCTTTTTTGCATGTTTGTGAAATATATGGCATAATGTGTTTACAAATGCTATAGTTCTTTTTTTCCTGTGCAGCATTTGACAGAACTTTGGATTTTTACACTACAGTACGTTAGATTTTTGTTGTTGTTTGAATGCTGCACAATATACCTTAAGCAGAACAGTTTAAGTTTATCCAGACTGTAATGTTCATGCCCTGTAGTTTAATTATGATAATTACTTTATTCACTTTGCATTCATATCTTGTTTACATTATAATAGTTTTGTAGCTCTTGGTACAATTTTTTGTGTAAACCCTCTAGGCCAGTGCGTCCCAAACTCGATCCTGGGGACCCACTGTGGCTGCAGGTTTTTGTTCCAACCAGATTCACAATCAGTGATAATAATCGATAACAACTGATCTCATTTGATTAGCTGGTCTTTTTTACTCCTCTCTTATTCTACATTCAGAAAAACACAACAGTGTGTTTTTTTTTACATTTATAAGACATTATTTCTATTTTTTTCTAAAGCTATAAATGCTTAACTCTCTTTTGTCATTTTTCCTATTGTTTTCCCCTTTTCCTGTGTAGTTTGTTCCCTTCATTTATCCCTAATAGTGACAATTAACAGCCAGCATAGTAGACACCCGGGATGATGAGAGCAGCAACCACTTCAGTGTCAGAGCCGCTAATTAGTAAATAATCAATTAAATAACCAGAACACCTGGAAAAGCAGAATGAAAATTAGGTTGAAAATACTGTTAACGACTTAAAAAAACCTTACATACTGTATTCTCCATTTAACTGCTTAGTACATTTTAATAAAAATCTACCAAACATAGTTTGTAATTTATACATTGAGTCCCAAACACAGAAACTGGGAAATAATAGCTCACTTAATTAGGCTAAAAGTCCAATGAAAAGCAGGCGTTGGTTGGAACAAAAACCTGCAGCCACAATGGGTCCCCAAGGCCGAGTTTGGGAACTACTGCTGTAGGCCATTTTGAAATGGTTTACTTATACTTGCACTGCTTGTTTTCAGTAATATTTTGACTTTTAATGTTTTTGTGTTATTTTATTTCAGTTTTAAGTAAATAAACAAGACCCGTTTTCCTTAACTGTTGTTTCCATTAATCTCATTAGTAAACTACAGTTAATATCCTATTAACAAGACCAGGCTAGATCAATAAGACTTTTACAAACATGTTTTTAAATGATGCAAAATATCTAATTTCCATTATCGTCAAAGGTACAGAAAATATCAAGATTTCATTTGTTGCAAATATCGCACACCCCTAGTGGTATCTCATCCCCGATTGACCATGTGATTTGTACTGATTGGATACATCTTTGTCTAGAGAGCACTCCCAGTCACTTCAAATCCTCACACCTTATCAGGAGCCTGGTAGGACAAAACTTCACTTTGCTTTCAGAAATTTGTTCATGGAGTTTTTCATTCACACATCCATCATCATTTGGATCCGCTATCCTGAACTGTTTTGGACCTTGCTGTTAGTGTTTGTTGTTAGTTTTTTTAATATACTATCACCATCGGGGAGCTGAGGAGGGCCTTTGTGTACATGGTTTTTGATATGTTGTGTGTTCTTTTTTCATATTTGATTAATGTATTCATTATTATTTATCAGTGTCTCTGTACATGAGTGTGTGCGTGCTGGGTCAAAGCTGGGTGTGTTCCCGGTGTCCCCATAATAAAATAAACAAATCACCATCTTCAGAGGGTGTGAATCTTAGAGTGTACTGAGGAGTTGGCCTAGTGTGCCCAATCACAACTGTCCACCCTCCCTACTCCTTGCTGGCCTGCACTCACACTGTAGGCTACTTTAACATTCTGGGCCCAGGCCCATTTTCGTCATGACCATGCGACTTTGTGTAAAGCCAAAACATGATCCGAACACGGAGTGACAACATGCATGTCAAAATGATTTTCCTTATTTTGTGGTTTTTTTGTGGAGTCATGTAGAGCAGGGTAACGATCTCTACCTTCTTATAGATTTATTGAGTGGCAGCCCAGTGTTAATCATTCTCAACGTACGAGAAGATTATTATGCAGACAAATGATGTTATGGGAGGAATTTGCAGGTTTTCTTCTTCTTCTTTTGGCTGCTTCCATTAGGGGATGCCACAGTGGATCATCTTTTTCCATTCCATTTCCATTCTTGCAAACTGCAATTCATGTTCATCTGTAAAGTGAAAATATACTGAAATGTTATTTAACTCAAATGTTATTGAAAGAAATGACCTTGCATCACTGATGTGTGTTCCGTATCGGTCCCTTTTAGCGATCACACTGTTCAACAATCCTACTGAATCGTACCTGGACCCACCTCTTTCAAGCAGGCCACGGCACGGTATGGTTGGCCCGGCACGGAGTGATCACAATAGTCAAATGAACTAGACTTTGGTGGGGGTTACATGCAGACAAATTGTTAGTGTGAGAACACCTTTAGCATCTCCACGACCGCTACAGATTGACATAACCCATATGGACACCAGGAGAATGTACAGGCTGAACATACTTGGCCAAAAGTCAGGCTCAGCTCCCTGAAGATAAGAAGCAGCAGCACTTCCCTGTATCTTTTCAGTCATGCATTTTGCAAGATTGTGTCATTACATAATCGGAGGGATGCAGAGCCTATCTGAGGACCACCGGGCTGGCACAGGACAGGAGCCAAGGCTTGTGGGGCACAGTTTAGACACCCATCTCATACCAGTCCGAGTCTGTCAATCTTTATTTCCTGAGGCTCTTTACTATGAAACTTCACCCCCTTGAGCACTATGGAGAAATGTCCTACCATAAAGCAGAACATGAAAGAGTGACAAGGCTAGGCAGTGATAAGAGCTCCCAGAAAGCACAGACGAGTCAGCATAAGTGTGTTCAACATTGAGGAGGCACTTGACATTCAGCAGCTTTTATTTTTATTTTTCAAAGCTGAAGTTGTACTCCAACTTTGCAGGTAATTTGGAGCACATTTTTTACCCTGAGGCACTTTAGGGAAGTTCTTAACCTTTCAGAAATTAGAGCCATCCGGCATGGCTGACTTGCAGGTTTTATAACCACGAGGGGGAGTTGGAGTGCTGGAGAGGGCTCAGTGCCCACTGTCGGCTCACTTGTCCTAATCCAGCACAGTTGTGCAAGCATGTCATGTCATATGTATAAGTGTATTACAGGACAGGGCTGGATGTGAAAGCTGCTATATAAGGCAAGTGGATTGTTTGATTTTCTTGTGCCGTTTGCCTTTTGTGATCAGACAGGGCTGGGGATGAAGGGCTTGGCATCCTTTCAGAGGCTGATCACATTTAAACCACGTTCACTTTGTCTTTTAATCACTCAACTTGTTGCGTAACAAACCAGAAATAGAGTGCTTAAAGCTGAGCTGCTTTCAAGCCCGTGGCTTTCAACTCAAAACAACTTGATGCAGGATTTGGGAGTGTATCCAGATTACTTCTGATTCAGAGGGAGCGGCAGAGCGAGAGAGCGAGAGAGAGAGAAGGCTGCAATTTATCTTTAAACTCTGAAAGCAAATCTGTTTTGAACTTGACAGTCTACTGCTGAATCTACTACTTGATTTTCTTGCTTTTCCCTATCCTTATTTCCCTTTGCTGTTCAACAGAGTCAGTCAATTCATTAGGTGACAAGGGCGTCATCATCTGAGGGGCACCATTTCTGAAAGTTAAGGGGGGGATCCCCCCAATACCCGGTCATTGAACTCTACCAATACTGAGTGGGTGCTGTTGCCCGCTAGCCGCCGTTTATGAAAGTGAAAGTGCACACGCTCAGTACACTAAGGGGTGCACACTCCTTAAAGTCCATGGTATATACAGTACGCTACCGAATGGGCGCACACTCAGGACTTGGAGGGGGACACCCATAGAACATCAAAGTTTAATAATAACGACTACCTTCTATGGACAATGAGGGGTGACTTCTGTCCACCCCACCTAGGGCTCCCAATAGGCTATGGCTGGCACTGCTGTTGATTTTAACTGCCTGTGTCTGGTATCATGTACGTACATGAAATTGTTTCATCTTGTGCTGTGATACATGCGAGTTCTGAAGTTTTATTTGATTCCTTTTAGTCTACCCATGCATTGTTCAAACTTTGTTAACAACCAGTATTCTGAACATCAAAGCAGACCACAAATGGTACAGCAATGGTTTTCTGTAAAAAAAAAAAAAAACTAATAAAAGCACCTGAAGTTACCTGGGAATCCACCTTAATAAAAGAATAAGTGTCTCTGTGTCTGTCCGGTTGCCGTGTCTCTGTCATTTTATAAAGATGGTGTAGCACAAACATTGTTAGTAATAAATTACAAAATATGCATTTCAAAATTCATTCCAACAGATGGTGCATTGCAGATGTTAAGGCTTTTCTTAGATGGGTAGCACAGCTAATGTATAATGTTGTATAATGGAGTTGTATAATGTATAAAATTGTATGATGGAGTAAGGTAAGAAAACAAATATTTGTGTTTTTTTTAATGTTGGCCTTTTATCATTGCTAGTGTCCCTTATGTCATCTACAATACTCCTCCTCAATCCATTGCTCTGCTCTTAAGAGTTGAGAATTTGTTCTGTTTGTGTCCGATTGGGTTCCATAATTTTTGGGTTGGAACCATGAATGCTGCTTCTTTGTATTTCCTGGTTTATTGTAATTTCACAAAGAGATCGTTAATCCCTCGTTAATGAACTGGATGGGTGGATCACTGATGTGGCAAATATGCCGGGCAAACTGCCCGTTTTTTGTTGTCGCTCTCGACCGAAATCTTTGAAACTCCATAACCTCCGTTTATTAAGTTGGGCTGGCTGTACTATATGGAAAAATGTCATAAACATCCACTCGGCTGTTTTTGAGTAATGAATGGTTTTTGTGGTTTTCCCCTTATGACTCCCCAATGCAATTCTTAAAACTCCGTGAAGCTTTTATTTTAAACTGCATGAACAATAATGTAAATACATCATTTTGTGAAAGTAGATATAGTGAGATGTTTATGTTGGTTCCCATTACACCAAATGCCTGCCGTCATTTTCACCGAATTACTGATGTGGAATGTATTGCCATTTACTGTAAGCAGGTCCAAACCTCAGCAAAACGTAACATTTCCCACTACAACTTCATTTCTCAAAGGAACTTTTAATGGCCTTTAACACTTCATTCAAAAGTTATATTTTTATATGCTACTTGTGCCATGTAGTTTTTATTGATGGCCAAGAAAAGTTTTTAATCTCATATTTTTGCAGAGAATGGAAATAAAGTTTCTGATAGAATGAGTCTATGATGTCCATGTTGGACAACAGCAAAAATCTCAGGTTCTATTCAATAAGGGCGCGCACAAAAAGGCGAGCTTCAAAAGGGCAACCTCAATTGGGCGCAGCGAATAAAGGCAAACGCAACAAAATTATTACAGAAAATTTATTAGATAAAGGCAATGATTGAACGTATAAAAAGGCGAAAGCAAGAATATTAAAACATCCAATTAATTAATGCATGAACTTCTAACGAACTATTTCTAAAGCTCTCTATATTTCGTTGTTTTCTGCTCTTACTCATTGTTGTGTTGCACTTGAAGCTGTAGATTATGTGCAATGCCACGTAGATATTTTATTATTATCTACTATTATTATCTATCTATTATTATCTAAATTATCTATGAACGCCTTTATTCGCCGCGCCCATTGAGGTCGCCCTTTTGAAGCTCGCCTTTTGGTGCGCGCCCTTATTGAAGGATACCAAAATCTCAATACTACTCGTGTCGCATAATCTACACATCAAGTCATTGACTCGTATGCTCACTGGGGCAAAAACGCATGTATTTTTTGCTAAAATATACTCATAGTCCAAAAACAGAAAGCTCCTTCATGCATACTTTTTCATACATACTCTTGAAGCCCGTGAGGACTGTGGGTTCTCTCAGGTACCATTGAAAATGGCAGCTAAATGGTTGCTACAGGTTTTTCAAACGTGCCCTCTATTTCCATCCAGACCACATTTCTTAGGAATGTTGACTCGTATAACAGTCCTATCACCTTGCATCATCCACTGACATCCAGAAGAGTGAATCATGCAGTGCTGCAGGCAGTCACACGGAAGACAATTTGGTATGACATTCAAGGTGCAGTCATCATTGTGAAGCAGCCCCACTACCAGCCAACTGAACTTTTCAACTCCCAGATGTCAGGTTCAGAAGATGGCGGCATTTTTGTTCTGGTATTCATACCTTTTCTTTTATCCTTCACTGTGGTCACACTATCGAGTCACTCATGGAGCTCTTCCACAGTTTCTAGGATCTCAGTTTGGTGAGCATATCCTCCTCCATGTGCTCGCCACAGAGTGCGGGTTCTGAACAAATGGGGCGTTGCTACAAGGAGAGGTGTCAAGATTGCTGCAATTCAGTAATGAAAGGCTGTAAATTTGGCTTGCACCTCTTTATTGGGTCGCCGGTTTAATGTGCCATTGTGGCCTGGTCGCCTGCCTTTGCCTTAATTTTAGTGTTTATTCGTTCTGGGTATCATATCGTTCTTTTTGTTTGCTGGAAGTTGCCAGATAGATCTTAGTCAGGTATCCACTTTCAGCCTTTGAAGGGCTTATTAGGTGAAGCCGGCTCTTGTGAGATCATCAATAGGCAGTCGACTAGCAGCAAATCTCGACTTGCTAGGGTGCAATGCAGGCATTAACTTGAGCCTCTCATGACTGAGCGGTTTCCCTTGTTTGTCTTACAATGATCCCACTGTCCATTATAAGGTGCAACTTTTTGCTATGACACCAAAGTATTGGCGTAATTCAATGGCACTTTAGTTTAGGGATCTGTTAGAAACCACTATTAACAGTCTGTGTGTTATAAAAAGATATTATAAGCCTTTTCAACATGATATGAAACAATGAAAAACGACAGTAGCACATTTCACGAGTCTTGGGCCACGTTCACATTACCAAGCTGAAGTGACTCACATGCGATTTTTTTTTTTTGTCTGATGTTTTCTGGGCAGTTTGGACTCAGAAATGTGATCTTTTCAAATTCAGATTTGTGTCACTTTCATATGTGGTTTTAGATTGGATACGGTATTGTGGCCATGCGACAAAAATGAGAATAGTCAGATCAGAATTCATGTGTTTTTTTTTTGCCTATACACACGAGCTGAGTGCTGTCATCATCATCATCCACCAACACCAATAGCACAGCAAAAAAACAATGGAGCAGAGCTACAGCTGTGGCAACAGTCACCGTCGTACCATCGTAGGCTCCTTTCTTGTACCCACACATCTCTTGGTGCAGCAGTGCCAGCAATAGTTGCAAAAATGGTAAAAGCTCGCTGTCTGGCCCTCCGTCACTTTCTAGACCTCATCATGTACAGCTGATGAACTGTTTGCTGTCCTGCAGAGCAAAATGCGATGCTTACACTAGCTACTAGCATGTCCATCTTGTCGGTCTGAATACCACGAGTCATCTTATCACATCTGATGCTTTTTTGTTGTTGGTGACACAGGTGATTTAGTTTTAGTTTTATTTATTTATATAGCACATTTAAAACAACTAGAAGTTGACCAAAGTGCTTTACATATAATAAAAGGTAGCAGTAAGAAATAAAAGCCAGATAAGGAATTATTAAAAACAAAAACAAAAAAGAAAACATTATACATACATGAACACACATATACCAACACACAAACATAAATAGCTTATATAAAATTATGTAAACTAAAATACATACATCTGCGTGGAGTTTGCATGTTCTTCCTGTGTCTGTGTGGGTTTCCTCCCACAGTCCAAAGACATGCAGGTTAGGTGCATTGGCGATTCTAAATTGCCCCTAGTGTGTACTTGGTGTGTGCTTGGTTTGTGGGTGTGTATGCCCTGCAGTGGGCTGGTGCCCTGCCTGGGGTTTGTTTCCTGCCTTGCACCCTGTGTTGGCTGGGATTAGCTCCAGCAGACCCCCATGACCCTGTAGTTAGGATATGGCAGGTTGGATAATGGATGGTTGGAAACTACATACATAAAATGAGCACAGTGTAAACAATATAAATAGAAAGATTTAAACACTCAAACACATAAGCTAAAAAGCAAGTGAATAAAAATGCTTTTTTAGCAGAAACTTAAAACTATAAAGTGTGGGAGCTGACCTTACTACGAGGTGCAAGCCATTCCACAATTTAGGATCAGTCACCGCAAAGGCCTGATAGCCCCTCAGCTGGGACAATAAGCAGTAGCTGATCTGCAGACCTCAGCTGCCTGGCTGATGATTATGGAACCAGAAGATCAGCTAATTAAGGTGGAATTGACCCATATAGGGCTTTAAAAACAAACACCAAAATCTTAAAATTCACCTTGTAACTAACAGGGAACCATTGAAGAGAGGCCAACACAAGAGCGATGTGATCCGTTTTTTTGCTTCTGGTCAAAACCCTAGCAGCTGCATTCTGCACCGTTTACGGACGAGATAGTGTCATATGGGATACCCTGACATACAGGCATTAAAGTAATCCAAACGAGACATGACAAAAGCATGAATGAGCTTTTCTAGGTCATTAAATGACAAAATTGGCTTGACTTTATTGATTGCCCTGAGGTAGAAAAAACTACTCTTAATCACAGCATTGATCTGTTTGTCAAATTTAAAACCTGAATCCAGAGGTGGGTAGTAACGAGTTACATTTACTTGAGTAACTTTCTAAAAAAATTGTACTTCTAAGAGTAGTTTTACTGCACCATACTTTTTACTTTTACTTGAGTACATTTGTGAAGAAGAAACGCTACTCTTACTCTGCAACATTGGGCAACACTCGAATCGTTACTTTTTTTCCATTATATACGCTGTATTCCAAACATGCACAGCGGAAGGGGCCGACACGTATTCTTTAGCTAAAACTCCCTAAACTGTTTTCCATTTATTCTCTATGGTAGTGCTAAACCACTACCGATGCGGTCTATTTTCTGCCACTTCTGTTTCGGGGGGCGCTGTTCTGCGCTTTTCGCCGCTCTGCCTGCCTGCAGCATCTGCTTTCATAGATGTGCTGGGGCGTTTTTCTTTTTCTTTTTTTCCTTAAGTAAATCGTTAAGTTTAAAATGTTGATCTCGGTTATTTCTGTTGAAGTAAAAAGTATGGTGCAGTAAAACTACTCTTAGAAGTACAATTTTTTTTAAAAGTTACTCAAGTAAATGTAAAGCATTACCACCCACCTCTGCCGTCAGTGTATGTCTTAAAGAACTTAAAAATAAGAACAGTTATAAGGACACTTGTTCATGTTAATTGCATTGTCAATTTTTATTTTTTTTTAAAAGAGCATCCCACATCTATTATACAGTGACTTTCCTATTTATTTGTCTATCTAGTACCTTTCAGATCTATATGTACTCTAACGGCCTTCTTGCTTTCCTGCAGCGTGTGTTGAATAATAAACAGACTGAATCATTTTTCATTTATTTTATTGACATAAATCTCAGATACACACACACATCCATCCATCCATCCATTTTCCAACCCGCTGAATCCGAACATAGGGTCACGGGGGTCTGCTGGAGCCAATCCCAGCCAACACAGGGCACAAGGCAGGAACCAATCCTGGGCAGGGTGCCAACCCACCGCAGGACACACACAAACACACCCACACACCAAGCACACACTAGGGCCAATTTAGAATCGCCAATCCACCTAACCTGCATGTCTTTGGACTGTGGGAGGAAACCCACGCAGACACGGGGAGAACATGCAAACTCCACGCAGGGAGAACCCATGAAGCGAACCCAGGTCCCCAGAACACACACACATATACTGTATATATACTGTATATATATAATAAAACTAATATATTGCTAATGCTGAGATCTATCTGTCTAGTGCATTCTCTGTCTATTTTCTTATATAGTGTCTTCGCTGTCTGCCTATTATACAGTGAGTTCCCTGTCTATCTGTTTATGCAGTAATAATAGGATTATTACTTTTTGGTTTCCCTTTCTGCCTAGTATATAGTGCCTTTCCTATCTATCTGTCTTATATAATGCCTTTCATGTCTGTCTATTTATCCAACTATCTAGTGGCTTCTCTGCCTGTATATTATTTACTGTATACCCTACATGTTACCTGCTGTAGGTATTGGCTTCAAAGCTTTGTTGGGAAAAACTGAGATTTGGAACTTTGTGTTATTTATGCATCTTTATTTTGTAAAGATGTTATTTATTTTTACTCGTTTTTTATTTTATTATTTGGAAATAGCAGAATTTGTACATTATTTTACATTTTTGTCTGTCTTATTACAACATTTCTAAAAAATAAATCATTTCGTGTCTGCGTGGGTTTCCTCCGGGCGCTCCGGTTTCCTCCCACAGTCCAAAGACATGCAGGTTAGGTGGATTGGCGATTCTAAATTGGCCCTTTGGTGTGTGGGTGTGTTTGTGTGTGTCCTGCGGTGGGTTGGCACCCTGCCCGGGATTGGTTCCTGCCTTGTGCCCTGTGTTGGCTGGGATTGGCTCCAGCAGACCCTCGTGACCCTGTGTTCGGATTCAGTGGGTTGGAAAAAGGATGGATGGATGAAATCATTTATTATGATCAAACAGTTACTCAGTACTTGAGTAGTCTTTTCACCAAATACTTTTTAACTTTTACTTGAGTAATTTTTTGGATGACTACTTTTTACTTCTACTCGAGTAATATTATTTTGAAGTAATACTATTCTTACTTGAGCACAATTTTTGGTTACTCTATCCACCTCTGCCTGAATCCAAGATCACCCCGAGATTTTTAGCACATGGCTTTAAGTACCAGGCAAGTGGACTCAGTGTGCTAGCAATATTTCGGGTAACAGTGGGTTGACAAATAAAATGACTTCAGTTTTTGACTCCTTTAATTGCAGGAAGTTTAGTGCCATCCTGTGTTTTATATCATCTAAGCAGTTAAAAAGCTTTGTCACAGACTACAAGTCACCTGCTTGCAATGGGAAGTAAATTTGGGTATCATCAGCGTAACAATGATACGTAATGTTATACTTGTTTAACATAGAGCATAATTTTGTAAGGTTTCTAAAATCTTTTGGGACTCCTCCCAACGGGATGACACTCCGAGGAGCGTCCTGAATCGCCATCGCTGCGCCTGTGGAAGACAGCCTATCAGTTGCCGGAGCAACTGCAGGCTCACAGTGCTGTAGCGATTCACAGCAAAAGCAAATCCGAGTCGATCGCGCTCATGCTATAAGTGCCTGTCGTCGAAGGCTGATGCAAGGAACATTATAAATGCAGGGAACAGCATTACTTGGCCATGACCTTGCCTGATTGCTGTGTCTGTGTATAGGAGAGTGGTAGATCACGCTTCAATAAAAAAACGAACTGTTCCTGTTTTCAAGCTAAATAAGGTTGGTTTTGCTAAAGTACTGAGCCTCAGCCTTGTGTTTTGGGGTGCAAGACAGGAACTTACATGTCACATGGTCCCAGAAGTGGGGAAGGGTTTGCTCAAGTCTCAAATGGACAAAGTGGAGGAGGTGCTTGCATTTCCCCGTCCTGAAATGCAGAGACAGGTTCGTGCCTTCCTTGGGCTCACAGGGTATTACTGGCGGTTCATTCCCAATTTTGCACTATGGGCCGCCCCCCTCACTGACTTGACAAAGGGGAGAAAGAATTGTAGTGTTGTCTGGACTGACACCTGTGAAAGAGCTTTCGTGGACCTAAAAAATGCTTTATGATCATTCCCGGTTTTGAGCATTCGTGACTTTTTGAAGGAATTTATTTTGCAAATGGATGCTAGTGCTTTTGGTTTTTGAATTTTCCAGACTCCCCTTCGGTCTCCATGGGGCGCTGCTGACATGTCAGAGGATGATGGACCAGAGTCTGTGTCCTCATTTAGCGTATGTGGGTGCGTATCTTGATGATGTGGTCATTTACAGTAACAGTTGGAAGTCTCATATTGATCACTTACGGGCTAGTCCTTGTGGTTTGCGGGGCTGACTGCCAACCTGAAGAAGTAAAGGTTGGGCATGTCAGAGACTAATTATCTGGGTTACTCCATGGGGTCTAATTAGACCACAGATGGTCAAAGTGGGGGAGGTACTTGTGTACAGTACCCTGTCCTACCACACAACGTCAGGTTTGTGCTTTCCCCGGGCTCGCGGCTACTATAGACGGTTCATTCCCAATTTTGCACATTGTGCTGCCCCACTCACTAACCTAACAGAGGGCAGAAAAAAATCACAATGTTGTTTGGACCGATGCCTGTGAGAGCGCCTTCTTGGACCTGAAGGCTTTTTTATTTTACAAATGGATGCAAGCACTTTCGGTTTGGGGGCGGTGCTCATGCAGTGTTTTGCCCTGTGTTGGATGGGATTGGCTCCAGCTGACCCCCGTGACACTGTAGTTGGGATATAGCAGGATGGATAATGGATGGATGGAACACTCCATCACGTTTCTCAGCAGGAAACTGTTATTCAGGGAACGTAATTACTTAACCATTGAGTTTGGCAATTAAGTGAGCTGTAGAGGCCCTCCGCTACTACCTCTGGGGTCGACGGTTCTCCCTGGTAACTGACCATGCCCCACTCCAGTGGCTTTATCGACAGAAGGACACGAATGCCCTCCTCACTCGGTGGTTTCTTAGTTTGCAGCCTTTCAAATCTGATGTGTGCTATCAGCCTGGCTCTGCACACGTGAATGCGGATGTCCTCTTGTGCCTAGCTGAACTTGATCAGGCGGGTCGCTTCGTTCATGCTGATGTGTCCGTAACTGGGGGAAGGAAGGTGACGTGTACTACACATCCTGATACAACAGTGCCTTCGCGGCCCCGTCACACAGTAGAGTGTCCGTCAGCCACAGAAAACTCATCATCGCGACAACGAGTTCGCTCACATCTCTCCATATGCAGAGCGTCCGTTGGCCAGGGACCAATCACCGATACGGGAAGGAGCCAAGGTGGAATGACTATTGAAGTCACTGCTTGCTTGCTGTGTGCGTATGTTATAGAGTGGTAGCTCCCGCTTCAATAAATATGCTTGTTGTTTCTGTTTGAAGTTGTTAATAAAGCTGATCGTTCTGAAGAATGAGACTCGGCCTCGTGTTTTTGGGGTGTAAGATGGTGACTCACATGTCACAATATGTAGATATGGGAGTTGCTCTCTTGCACCCAAAGGATAAGGCTGAATCTATGGACTTCAGGGGAACCAGCTTTATTCAGTTCAAGACAGGAACAGCAAGGGTCTTTATTGAAACGGGCGCTAACACTTCACAAGCAGTGACATTAGCAGTCGTCCTGCCTTGGTTCCCTCCTTCAGTTCAGGAACAGATAGCCCTCCTTGTCATGTCAGTCCTGCAGCTGTGGATCAGTGGCTAGAATCGCGTTATCCTGGAGGGGAGGAGACAGAAAAGAAAAAGCATGCCAGGTCAGTGGCTAGATTAAAGCACCCTCCACATCAACCCTTGGCCGACAGATGCGTTACTTGGCGGGACTAGGAACTCGTAGTTACCTTGGTGGGGTGGCGAACCTTCCATGGCCTTGCAGGCGGACAAACAACCCTCGACTGTCACAATATATATTGAGATTATGAGACCCAGACACCCCCCAACTGCGCTCAACAACCCCTCAAACTGCACTGTGCACTGAAACAGTCAGGAATTGGTTGTTCACTGCTACCTCAACTACAAGTTCACTGGCTCACTGAGTAACATGTCTCTTGCCCATTAATTGATGTGGGGAAATGTTAAAACCGGCTGCTGACCTGGCCGTCTGCTCACTTTCTGTCTTCTCTCTTGTGTAGGAAGGCTATCTGTTCTTTTAATACGATGTCATTGTCACTGCTTATGTGCTTAAGTGATAGCTCCTGTTTGAATAAATGCTTTGAGAATGTTCCTGCCTTCACAATAATAAAGCTGATTTTCTTGGAAATCTGGACTCCCCTCCTTGCCTCTTGTGCAAGTCTGTGACCCACATGTCACAATATTTTTTTTTTGTTTTAGACATAGGGAGACAATACAGTTCTAACATATCACGTTGTACTTTATCTCATTAATGAGATGTAAATATAAGCGATCTCTGTTGCCAGAGTGGGGGGGGGGGGGGTCTTCCTTTCAAAGTCTGTAGATGCGAATGTGGATTACATAGATTAGCTCATGGGAGCTAACATGCCCAAGTGGTGTATGTGTTAAGTTAACAGACACAATGTGAGTGGATTCTGTGGTGGACAAAGCCTCATCCAGCAATGGTTCATGCCTTGCAAGTAATGCTGCCAAAATAGGCTTCAACCTCTTTATGCCCCTGAATTGAATTAAAGGGGTTTGAAAATGTTATGGTATTTTAGTCAATCAGTCAGTCATTTTCCAACCCGCTATATCCTAACACAGGGTCACGGGGGTCTGCTGGAGCCAAACCCAGCCAGCACAGGGCGCAAGGCAGGAACAAACCCCAGGCAGGGTGCCAGCCCACCGCAGGGCACACACAGACACACACACCAAGGACAATTTAGGATCGCCAATGCACCTAACCTGCATGTCTTTGGACCATGGGAGGAAACCCACACAGACACGGGAAGAACATGCAAACACGGGGAGGACCCGGGAAGTGAACCCAGGTCTCCTTACAGAGCGCTACCACTGCGCGACCGTGCTGCCCGTATGGTATTTTATATTTTGAATATTCTTCCTTTAGTATTCCTCTCAGAAAGACCACACAGTGTGTGTTTAATTTTTTCCTAAAAGAATATTCACTCTTAAACGGTAACAATTTTGACTCTTACTGCTTACTAATTGTTCTGATGAAAAAATCAGTTCACTGAAACTCAGGCTGCGAAAATAACAGTAAATGAGCTTCAGTTGTGGAATGGCTTGTTGTTTGCACCTGTGTCTGAGTGACGTTAATTTGCAACTCAAATAAGCTTTCCAGAAACAATTAAGAGAGCCACATCAGAAAATGCCAGTAAATTAAATGAGGCAGAAAAGGAAAGCCAGCCAGCAGAGCGGCTGTAAATGCACATTTTTTAAAAATCGTGAGTATAAGACACTCTTGAGCTGGGCCTGGGTGGTCTCGAGCAGTGGTTCTCAACCGCTAGTCCTTCAAAGTCCACTAGTGTGTTACAAGAATATCTGAGAGCCCCCATACCCAGGCCACATTTACCTTCTTATGCTTTTATTTCAGTCCTAACAAAGGCGTTTGTTTATGACTTTACATTTATTAACACAATCATATTTGCTGATAGTGCTGTTACACTGCCTGTACTTTTTAAAGCAGACTATAAAAATTATTAGGTCATTTCAAAAACAGCCTATATGATTCTATTAAATAAAGTTTATTTTTGGTAATGCCTGACTTTCTTAATCATATCATAAAATGAGTAGGCATTTGTGGGGATAAATAATAACCAGTAATTACCAAAGTACACAATTTGTCACTGCAGCTATTTTTCATAACAGCAAAAGCTGCTCACTAGTTGCTAGGGTTGCATATTCCTTTTTAAGTTTAAAATGATGATGTATTTCTGAAAATAAACAAATCAAATGTATTTTTTTTTAATCCAGAACTAGTTGCTGGTGAAATTTTTTTAATAATGTAATTATAGAAGCTATTTTGTTATTTTCTGGATTCAGCACAGGAGTGTTTCCATCAGCGATGGCCACATTTAACACGAGTGCAAATACAAAAGCGTTTTCTTTCGACATAAAACGACCAGGTCAGCAGAAGAAACAACAGCATCGGCTAGTGTGGTGGCATGAATCGGGTAAGCCATGGAAGGGTCGCTAGCCCTGACACCTGTACAGATTTAGAACATGAGTGCCGTGGCGGCAGTGGCCTGTGCGTGAAGTCAGCTGCCATCTCCTTCAAGAGACTGTCACATTTTTGCCATTAAGCTAAAACACTAAAGTTCTTTTTGATGGTGTGGAATGTCACCCTCTTTTCTCTTCTCTTTTTCTTGGTGGGTCAGTTCAAGCCGCCTATACCTAATGCCGCGTTCCATTTACCTCAGAAATCAGAGCTGGGAATGATATCACACCCGAATTGACCGTTTTCTAGAAAAACATTCAGAAAAACAGTATGGACACATCCAGGAAAACTTCTGTTGTACTTGCTTCTTATGAAAAGATAGAAGTTGATAACAACTTATCACTTGGTATTTTGTATATCCAAACACAGACAAAGGGCAGACAGTATTGTGTGTATGTTATCCAACCCACTATATCCTAACTACAGGGTCACGGGGGTCTGCTGGAGCCAATCCCATCCAACACAAGGTGCAAGGCAGGAAACAAACGCTGGGCAGTGCGCCAGCCCACCGCAGGGCACACCCACACACCAAGCACACACTAGGGACAATTTAGGATCACCAATACATCTAACCTGCATGTCTTCGGACTGTCGGAGGAAACCGGAGTACCCGGAGGAAACCCACGCAGACACATTGAGAGCATGCAGGGAGGACCCGGGAAGCGAACCCAGGTCTCCTAACTGCAAGGCAGCAGCGCTACCACTGCCACTGTGCCACCCTTTCAGTGCAATTCCTAGGGGTATTTCTGAGATGCTTCATAAATTTGAGAAACATTGTTAGAGAAAATGTGTAGAAATGATTTGTTATAAGTTGTCTCTCATTTTGGGTACATGAAAGAGAGAGGAATGCAAAGGTAGTAAAGTAAGTAGAGAGGGCCTGCTGTTCACCATCACCTCCCAAATTAGCATCCCTTACAGACATATTGAAGCTCATGTTTAGAGTGTAACACTGATTACGCTCTGTCATCCTGGCCCTGAGAGGACATTTGCAGACAGGCAGGGAGGCCTCCTTTCTTCCAGACAACTTCTGCTCTCATACTCAACATAAGAATTTCTTTAACTGCACTGCCCAGGTGTTTCTCAGTATATTGCGGTTAGATATCTCTTTGTGGCAGTGATGTTTGAGGGCTCAGCTATATCTCTGCCAGAGGGAGCTTAAATGATGCCCACGCTCCTGCCAATTTCTTGTCAAAGCTTTTTGTGTGTCACAATTAATTATTTATACTTGATAGAAGCAATGGGTCTTGGTCCTCTGTCATTTTTTGCTGTACTGGAGTTTTATTTAATTAAAGGAAAATTGTCCCCCAGTGGAAAAGCTGTTTCTCAAAATCAGTCAAAAGTTGGAATGATTTGGATGTTCAGGCAAGTGAAACAAAGAGCTATGGTGTTAAGAGCTGACCTCCTCTTGCATCAGTGTTCACTTTATATTGCATTATAAAGTAAGCAAACTTTATTTTACATAGCACTTAAATAGCCAACTGTGTGGATTTTTGTATATTCCTCCATGTCCATGGGATCTTCTCACCATGTTCTTTCTTCTCACATTGCAAAGCCTTGCGGGTTAGTGACTCTGAAATAGCCCTGCATCAGTAAGTATAAGTCAATGTCAATGTCAATTTATTTATAGAGCACATTTAAAACAACATCATTAATGCTGTAGCCAAAGTGCTTTACATTAAAACATACAATTAACATAAATAAAATAAATAGAAATAAAATACAATAAACCCCGTGACCCTGTGTTCGGATTCAGCGGGTTGGAAAATGGATGGATGGATGGAAAATACAATAAAACGACATACAGCCAGTGGTGAGTTAAAGTAAAAGAAAGATGACTAAGAGTAGGGCAACCCAACCATCAGTATCAGTGAGGGTCAGTGAAAGCTAGAGAATAGAAATGGGTCTTCAATCTAATTTTAAAAAGTTCAGTTGAAGGTAACTCCTTTTTTTTTAACTTTGAATGAATTTATTTAAAGCATGTAACATTCCATACAATCAAGTCAAACTTAACAAAAATAAATTCAATTCAACCCCCACCCCAGAAAAAGAGAGGAAGGCCAACAGCCTGAGGAAAACTTTTAAGAGTAGAAAAGAGGGAAGAGAATCCTTTCTCCCAATATAAAAACTTTTTCTAAAATGTTATTGATTAGATCCTGCCAGATTTTTAAAAAGTTTTGAACAGATCCTCTAAGAGAGAATTTGATTTTTTCCAATTTCAAATAGTATATAATATCAGTTGCCCACTGACTTAACAGAGGTGGGTTAGGATTCTTCCAGTTGAGTAAGATAAGTTTACGTGCCAATAGTGTAGTAAAGGCAATCATAGTTTGTTTGTTCTTCTCCACTTTAAGCCCCTCTGTGAGCCCACCAAACACAGCTGTTAGTGGATTAGGAGGGATTGTGACACCAAGGCTTTCTGATAGGCATTTAAAAATTTTGGTCCAGAATGATGTTAATTTGGTGCAGGCCAAAAACATGTGAACCAGTGAGGCTGGAGCTTGATTGCAGCATTTGCAGGTTGGATCTTGCCCTGGAAACATTTTGGACAGTTTTAAACGAGACAGATGTGCTCGATTAAAGATTTTTATTTGAATAATTGAATTGAATATGGAGCTCAAGTGAATTCTGTGCATGGCTGCCTTCCACTCGTTTTCTGAAATGTTGAGTAAGAGACCCTTTTCCCATTGTCCTCTGGGATCTTTAAAAGGAAGGGACTTTAAAATGGTTTTATAAATAATAGAAATGCTGTCTGAGTCCCCAAGACTGATCAGTATCTCTTCTGGAATAGAAATAGGTGGGAGGTAAGGAAAACTGGGCAGATTTTGTTTAGCAAAGTTTCTGATTTGGAGATAGTGGAAAAATTGTGTTGATGGGAAACTAAATTTGGAATGCAATTGTTCATAGAATGCAAAGACATTATTTATATACAAATATCTAAATGATTTAATCCTATATGTTTTCCAAACATTAAAAACTGTGTAAGTTCGAGAGGGTGGAAAAAGGTGGTTATCATGTAGAGATGCCACAGATAAAATATTCTCTAACTTGAAGTGCTTTCTACATTGGTGGTACATTCTGAGTGAATGAAGGACAGTTGGGTTGTTAGTTTATTGACGATAACTTGTATTTACTGGTGTAGAAAGTAAGGAATATAAAGAGGTATGACAAGATTTCATTTCTATTGCAGACCAAGCTAGTGCGTGTTCATCTACAGTATTTCTGTCAATGTCCAGGTTTTTATAGCTTGTATATTTGCCGCCCCATTAATAAAATTGAAAATTAGGTAGAGCCATGCCGCCTTCTGATTTAGATCATTGTAGAGACGCCCTTTGGATGTGTGGATATTTCGAATTCCAAATTAATGAAATTATGATTGTGTCTAATTTCTTAAAAAATTATTTGTTAATGTATGTGGGGATGTTTTGAAATATAAACAGAAGCTTAGAAAGGATATTCATCTTAATAGTATTAATTCTCCTTGCTAAAGTAAGATGAAGGGTAGACTATCTATGCATGTCTTGTTTAACTTTGTCCATGCAAACAGCAAAATTTTGTTGAAAAAGAGCTTTATATTTACTTTTGATGTTTACCCCTAGGCATTTAAACTGATCTGCAATGATAAAAGAGAAGGTGTGCAATCTAATGCTGTTTGCTATAGAATTCACTGGAAAAAGCACACTTTGTTCAAATTAATTTTGAGTCCAGATATCTTTTGAAATTCTGCTAGTACAGTTAGGGCTGCAGGCACAGAATTTTGTGGGTCTGATAAATACAATACCATATCATCTTCATATAGTGATAGTTTCTGTTCAAGTCCTTCTCTGAAAATCCCTTTTATTTCTGATGCATTTCAAAAGTCAACAACCAATGGCTCAATGGTGACTGCAAATAGCAGTGGTGACAAGGGACATCCTTGTGTAGTACCACATTCTAGTTTGAAGTAGTCTGAGATAATGTTGTTAACACAAACTGAAGCTTCTGGACTTGTATATAGTACTTTAATCCATGTCCATGCACATATGTTAGGCTCAAACCCAAATTTATGTAATGTGGTGAATAGGTAATCCCATTCAACACCATATCAAATGCTTTTTCTACAAATAAATGTAATAAGATCTCTGGAGTGTTGGAATTTTTGGGTGAATATATTACATTAAATAGGTCTTGAAGATTGG
This sequence comes from Erpetoichthys calabaricus, assembly GCF_900747795.2. NCBI lineage: Eukaryota > Metazoa > Chordata > Cladistia > Polypteriformes > Polypteridae > Erpetoichthys > Erpetoichthys calabaricus. The sequence goes on from NC_041401.2 coordinate 34,013,128, forward strand.
AAGCTAAATGTCTACCTTAAATAAATCTAGTTTGGTCTTGTGATATTACTGAAGGAAGCACTTTCTCAATCCTTCTGGCCAGGATTTTGGAGAGTATCATTATTCAGAAGTGAGATTGATTTGTATGATGCACATTGCAATAAGTCCTTATTTTTCTTAGGAAAAACGGTAATTAATGCTTGGCGAAAAGTTTATTAGAATTTTATTGTCTCTGGCTTCTATAATAAATAAAATAATAAAAGGGGAGATAATAAAAGGGGAGATAGCTTAATTGAAATATTTTTATAAAATCAGCAGGTAGCCATCAAGACCTGGTGCTTTCCCACTCTGAAGTGAGTTTATAGCGTCAAGTAATTCTGATAGTGTTGGAGGTTTATCCAATTCCTCTGCACTGAGAGTATCTAGCTGTGGTATCCATAATGTATCAAAAAATGCATTAAATTGTGTCTTGTATTCTTTAAACTGAGTAGAATATAAGGTCTTATAGTATATGTCTCTAAATGTGTGCATTATATTTTTATGGTCAAGGATTTTATCTCCGTCTGTGATTGCGAACTTCCTGCTTGTGGATTTGTTGAGCTAACATCTTATTAGTCTTCTCTCCTTGTTCATAGTAATGATGTTGCAATTTAAAAATGACTTGTTCTGTTTCTTTTGCTGTCAAAAGGTTGAGTTCTGATTGCAAAGCCCGTCTTTTCCTAAAAAGTGCGTCATTTAGAAATCTGGTATGTTCTCGATCTATTCTGGTAATTTCATTGATTAACTCTGAGGCCTTTTTGGTTTCTGATTTATTTTTGTGGGAGAAATATAAGATCTGAATCTGGCATCTTAATAATGCCTTCAGAGTTTCCCAGAGTATTCCTGCAGAAACCTCTCAGAATGCATTTGTATCTAAAAAAAATCAATTTGCTTGGATCTGAAGGTGACTCCTTAATGTAATGAGGTAAAGAGTTCCACAGACGAAGTACAGCAGCTGCAAAATCCCTGTCCCCCTTAGTTTTACACTTGGTGCGAGGTACCATAAAAGACAACTGACCAGTAGATGGCTGGTGTAAAACACACAATTCAGATGAATAGGCAGGAGCATACCCATGTAATGATTTAAAAGCTAGCAACAAAATTTTAAAGTCAGTTCTGAAACTAACAGGCAGCCAGTGTAAAGAAGATAATATTGCAGAAACAGAATCAAACTTTCTTGCCCTAACCACAAAATGGCCAGCAGCATTCTGAACAAACTGCAACCTGCATATCAGGGATTTGCTGATCCCAGAATACAACTAGTTACAGTAATCAAGCCAAGAAAAGATAAAAGCATGAGTAGCTTTCTCAAGATCCCTAGGAGATAAAAAGGTTTGACCTTAGCTAAAAGATGAAGCTGGATAAAGCAACTCAAAAGAGAGGTTACTGTCAAAAATGACACCAAGATTATAGACTTGAGGTTTGCAAAAGTCAGTGAAAGACTCCATTGCTGGATGATGATTTGTACATGATGCAACTTTATTTTGGAATAAGCAAGTCCAGGATAGTAAGTCCTGTCAATTACTGCTTTAAAAAGAAATTATTAGCACAGAATGAAGTAGAGTTTTACAGGAACATTACAATTTGTGTGTTCAAACTGATGTCTCCTCAGCTCGCTTTTTAAGGTCTCCTCAAAAAGGGGAGACATCCATTGGCAAGCACAGTCATCCTTCAGTCTGGCTTACGTCCCATCCACCATCCTTCTGCATTCAGCTGGGGACCCCACAAGCCTTGCTCCCTTCTCTCAAAGCCATCCCTTGGCATTCAACAGGAGTTGCTTGGAGAGGTTTTTCATGTGCAGACAGTTCAGCCGGTTCCCTCATCAGTGCTCAGGGGTTTGTAAATAATACACCTACATCCACTCGAGTATAAAGGGAATCTGAGTAGAGAGATCAGGGAGTTCAGAGAAAGGGATCACGTAAGAAAGAAAGGAAACAGACAGTATCATGGCAGAGTAGGTGGAGTAGAATGAAGGCAAGTGGTCAGGAAGTGGCCCCAGGTGGAGTGAATGGATGGTGCTCATGGGACAGGGTCACTCCTGCTGACTGCCCAAGGAGCAGGAGCGCCATTGCCCCATGACCACCGTCCACTTGCTGACCACATTCTCTGCTGCACCTCCATCCTGTGTCAACCCCAACTCCAAGCCACCGGGTGAACTGTGCCACCAGACCATAGTGTCAAAATATCTTGTTAAAACTACTGAATTAAAACTACACAAGTACTTTATTAATACATTAATACATGTAACCAGATTTCAAGCGGCACACTCTTCTGCTTGGCTGTGTGACTGAGCCCTGCAAAGGAGCAGCACACCATCCAGCACATTTTCTTCTTGCTTTATACCCAGTGCTGCTGTAATAAACACTAACCCCCCAGTGACCCTAAACCGGGCCACATGTATGATTAAATGTACATGAATATAAGTCTTCTGACTTGATGACACCCTGTGCATGTTCATGCTTAACCTCTTCCTCACCAGTTGTCACGACATGACTGGATTACGCACTTGCATGATGTTGCGCAGACAGCAGCAGGCAATTTTTTGTTTTTGCAAAGTAGCGCAAATTATATGCTTATGTGTGCAATCCTGGAATTCTTTCAGGTACTGCCTGAGTTCTTCATTGAGAGTCCTCAGAATTATTCTCTTGACTCCTACTGCTGCAGAAGAGAGTGGTTCCAATATGTGCGCTCATGATGCTGACAACACCTCCTCTTCAGTTCTGCAATCGGCAGGATTAAAAGCGCTAAAGTCATACAAGACATTCTGGAAATACACCAATCACCTTACAACACGACAGCACCACACAACCTTCAAAATGGAAATAATGTCTTTAAAGATGCTGGAAAGGTGCTAGGAAATTCTTGGGAACTGGCCAGAAAGCCAGACAAACACTTAAAACGCTAGATAAAACCATTTAGGAGCTTGAAAAATGCCAGAACAAATGCTTGAAATTCACAACGCTCAAGTGTGAATAGGTCCTAAGGTTGAACAGTCCAGTAATCATCCCCCATTAGCCCCCAAAACCTCCAACTTAACACACAGTCTTCCGTGCAGTGCCCCTCACAGTTTGAGGGTAAGGAATCCTGGTTTGGTTAAAATGTTTAAATACTGGAGAAAGACAGTCAGGGAAAACATTGAAAGATTATTAACATTTAAAAGGTGGAAGTGCAAAGTGAGCCCACAACGGGAAGATGGAATCCTGGTATTTTTAGAAGCCCGTTACCCCACACTCTCTGGCTGGTTCTTATCCTTGGCAAAGAGACTGCCACATGATGGAGGAGGTCAAGTTCTTAAACAATAAGAGGCCTGCAGAAAAACATCAGTGTGTCCTACGACCCACTAACCTTGTTTCATAGTCCTGGAAAGAGCAGCCTCTGGGGGGCTTCCTTGACCATAACAGATGTTATTTATAATCCTGCTCTTTGACCACAATTATAAAACTCTTTATAAAGTTAAAAACAGACGCTAGTAATTAAGCTACTGAAGTAAGAATAAGAATATGAGGATTGAAGTAAACATTAAAATGAAAAGTTGTTAAGGCGTTTACCTATTTATCCTGCAAATGACAAGGTGGTCGATTCATTGGCTTAGTTTACTATTTTTTAATAGTTATATGCAGGTGGCAACAGACGGAAGGGAATCCTCTCAAGACATTTAGAATGGATTTAGTTTTGTTTTTGAAAATGTCCCCTCAGCGCCATTTTGGATGTGTTTGTCTTTTGTGGAGTTTTCAGATAGTGGACATGTTGTTTGTGGTTGCTGTGCCCATTGCTGGTCACAAGAGCTGGCGATTATGTGACACTTCATGTTGCAATCTGCCTAAAAAAAGAGGGTGCCACCCAGCAGCATGTGTCCATATCATACAGTATGTCAGATGTTAGTGAGAATTACGAGAAAAAAAAAAAAAACAAGTTAGTATGAGAATGATTTTTACTGAATATTTTAACTCTGACTTTTGTTTAGCATTTTAGCTTTGATAATATTTTGTTTTTGAGCCTGACCCTTTCTAAGACAACAAATTATCTGAATTTTTTGCTCTTCTTTTTCCTGAATACTTTCTTTAAAATTTTAATTCCATTGATGTTCATTATCTATTTCTAGTAACCATAAACATCCATCCATCCATCCATCCATCCATCCATCCATCCATCCATCCATCCATCCATCCATCCATCTATTAGCCAACCTGCTACATCCTAACTACAGGGTCACGGGGGTCTGCTGGAGCCAATCCCAGCCAACACAGGGCACAAGGCAGGAAACAAACCCCGGGCAGGGCACCAGTACACCGCAGAGCCATAAACAGGGGTCTTCAATATTTCTAAAATAAAACATTTTGTTGTCTTAAGCTAAAAGGCTGTCCAGACTCTTCTGGGTATTGTACATTACAATATCCACATCTACACAGTGTATGTATTATCCTTGGGCTATCATAAAATCATGGAGGTCTCATGATGCTGGAGTCACCGTAGAAGAGTTTCTCTTTCAAGCTGATGACATGTTTCACAGAACTGCTGAGAGACCTTGACACCAGTGCAGTGGTACATAATGCCACAGCTCCAGCCCAAGCAAGATAGAGTGAAATTGAAGGTTAGGAACACATGCTGATACATCACATTGCTGGACCCACCATGTGACAAATCAACTCAGGATCCCAGAGTGCAGAGTAATGAGTGACACCTCAGCACCACACTCGTTCAGATGGAATGGAACAGTGTGATTTTTTTTATGGTGGCTGGCGTGCCAATTCTGCCACCAACCCCCAAGTTTTACTTTCCAGGATGGAGCAATTGCAGGTTAAGGGCCTTGCTCAAGGGCCCAACAAAGGAGTCACTTTTGGGGTTTTCGGGATTTGAACCGGCAACCTTCCGATTACCAGTGCAGAGCCCTACCTCAGAGCTACCACCCTGTCTGCCCAATTGAAGGGAAGGAGTTAATAATGAATGATAATCCTGCCACCAGTTTTATTACGTTTTATTATATGATGAGAAACTGAACCCAAACTAAACTAAATGTATTAGTGAAAATAATTTTTAAAACAAGAGCTAATAATATTGAATATACTGAGCTAATGCTGAGTGTCTTGCTGTACTTGCTTGATGTATCTCCACTGGTAAAACATTCCAGATTATTTGGTGCCTAATAACCAAATGTTTCCTCTCCAGTCCTTTTATCCTTCATTCTAAGTAAGTTAGGTTAGATTAGGGTTACAGAGATTTATTGTCCAATACAGGAGAAAAGATGCACGAATACACGTCACTGTGTGGGTAAAACATACTTTCCCTCCCCGTTAACAACACTTACCCTAGGTAAAATCTAAACTTTTTAGAAAACCTTAAAGACACCTTAAAATAAATTGCCATAAGACCTTTTTACATTTTATAAATATTATTCTTATATTACTGTATAAAATTTGCATAAAAAAATATATTTAAATTTGCATAATTTAGATAGTTAAAACAATAATTTACTTTAAAATTATCCATTCGTTCTAAAGGCAACATAAAAAAATGGCATAAATAAGGTATGTCAAAGTCATAGATACCAAAAAACATTTTTAGTGTTATAAAATAAACTAGTAATTACCAGTGCATTAGGGTTCTAAAAATTAAAAATTAAGGTTTTGGGATACTAAATTAATATTAGGGACTCTACAAAGTATAAAGGAGGAAACAAACGTAAGATTAGGTGCCCGTATAATAGATAAGATTAGGTTAGATTAGGGTTAGCTGGTTAGTTTAGGGTTAGGTTAGGTTAGGTTGTTAGCCTTTATTGTCTTTCTTAAGAGAAATGTGTCCTGGACATTCAATAGAGCACATGCATCCCAGTCACCTACATATTCACTTACACTAAATACTGTACATTACACAACTACCCTTTAAAAAAAAACCAAAAACAACTTATTTAGTAATTTTATTGATAGCGGAACTATTGAAAATGTATACCTTTTTCACTTACTGGCTGGTATCATGTACAGTGATCCCTCGCTATATCGCGCTTCGCCTTTCGCGGCTTCACTCCATCGCGGATTTTATATGTAAGCATATTTAAATATATATCGCGGATTTTTCGCTGCTTCGCGGGTTTCTGCGGACAATGGGTCTTTTAATTTCTGGTACATGCTTCCTCAGTTGGTTTGCCCAGTTGATTTCATACAAGGGACGCTATTGGCAGATGGCTGAGAAGCTACCCAACTTACTTTCTCTCTCTCTCTCTCTCTCTTGCGCTGACGTAGGGGGGTGTGAGCAGGGGGGCTGTTCGCACACCTAGACGATAGGGACGTTGCTACCTTCTGTGTGCAGCTGCTTCCTGAAGGACATGCTGCACGGTGCTTCGCATACTTAAAAGCTCGAAGGGCACGTATTGATTTTTTTATCTGTCTCTCTCTCTCTCTCTCTCTCTCTCTCTCTCTCTCTCTCCCTGCTCCTGACGGAGGGGGTGTGAGCTGCCGCCTTCAACAGCTTTGTACCGGCGGTGCTTCGCATACTTAAAACAGCCCTATTTGATTTCTTTGCTTTTCTCTCTCTGACACGCACTCCGTTGAAGAGGAAGATATGTTTGCATTCTTTTAATTGTGAGACGGAACTGTCATCTCTGTCTTGTCATGGAGCACAGTTTAAACTTTTGAAAAAGAGACAAATGTTTGTTTGCAGTGTTTGAATAACGTTCCTGTCTCTCTACAACCTCCTGTGTTTCTGCGCAAATCTGTGACCCAAGCATAACAATATAAAAATAACCATATAAACATATGGTTTCTACTTCACGGATTTTCTTATTTCACGGGTGGCTCTGGAACGCAACCCCCGCAATGGAGGAGGGATTACTGTATCTCTTTCCTGAAGGTGTTAGCTCATACTCCTTATAACGAATATGAGTTGGGTCACCAATTATTTTAAGGCCCTGTCACCTCAAAAATCTCTTGTGGAGAGGATGGGGCCAGTATGCCAATTATTTTACCTGATCTTCTGATCAAATTTTGGAACTGTGATCCAAGTTTCACAGTCAAATTACCAAACCATATTATAATACCATAAAAAATAAGTGATTCTACAGCTGCTCTGTAAAATAATAGCATAATATTTTTGTCTGTGGACCCTAAGCCTTCACAAGAAGTTCAGGGTTGACCTACCCTAGAACAAACATACTCCACATGATGGACCCAGTACAGCTGACTATCCAAGTAAATACCCAATTCTTGTATTTTGTTACCTGCTCAACTCTTGTCTCCATTAATAAAAACTGAACTATGATCACCAATGGACTTTGGATTATTAACATTTAAAATCCAATTATGATCTCCACACCACTTCACAACCTCCTGTATCTCCAAGTTGTATGTTGAGAAGACCAGCACATGAAGATTGGAGAAAACGATTTGGGTCATATAGAGACAAAATTAAGAATTGTAGAACATTAAAGTCTTTTACAATAGCCTAGATAGGCTAAAAACAAAAGTGCGTGTCAGCATCTTGGTATCATGCCGTGACCCAAAAGGCAAACTGGTCCGAGGTGAGGGATGAGACAAAGAGCGGTTAAACAAACCTCCTATGATGGAAAACAATTTTGGACGGCGTTTTCCCTTGCCCGGACGCGGGTCACCGGGGCCCCACTCTGGAGCCAGGCCTGGAGGTGGGGCTCGATGGCGAGCGCCTGGTGGCCGGGCCTGCACCCATGGGGCTCGGCTGGGCACAGCCTGAAGAGGCAACGTGGGTCCCCCTTCCCATGGGCTCACCACCTATGGGAGGGGCCAAGGAGGTCGGGTGCAGTGTGAGTTGGGTGGTGGCCGAAGGCGGGGACCTTGGCGGTCCGATCCTCGGCTACAGAAGCTGGCTCTTGGGACGTGGAATGTCACCTCTCTGAAGGGGAAGGAGCCTGAGCTAATGCGCGAAGTTGAGAGGTTCCGGCTAGGTATAGTCGGACTCACCTCGACGCACAGCTTGGACTCTGGAACTAATCTCCTTGAGAGGGGCTGGACTCTGTACCACTCTGGAGTTGCCCCCGGTGAGAGGCGCAGAGCGGGTGTGGGTATACTTATTGCCTCCCGACTTGGAGCCTGTACATTGGGGTTTACCCCGGTGGACGAGAGGGTAGCCTCCCTTCGCCTTCGGATGGGGGGACGGGTCCTAATTGTTGTTTGTGCGTATGCACCGAACAGCAGTTCGGAGTACCCACCCTTTTTGGAGTCCCTGGATGGGGTGCTAGAGGGCATACCTTCTGGGGACTCCCTCGTTCTGCTGGGAGACTTCAATGCTCACGTGGGCAATGACAGTGAGACCTGGAATGGCGTGATTGGGAGGAATGGCCCCCCCGATCTGAACCCGAGCGATGTTTTGTTATTGGACTTCACGGATTGTCCATAACGAACACCATGTTCAAGCATAGGGGTGTTCATATGTGCACTTGGCACCAGGACACCCTAGGCCTCAGCTCGATGATCGACTTTGTGGTCGTGTCGTCGGACTTGCGGCCACATGTCTTGGACACTCGGGTGAAGAGAGGGGCGGAGCTGTCAACTGATCACCACCTGGTGTTGAGTTGGCTTCGATGGTGGGGGAGGATGCCGGTCAGGCGTGGTAGGCCCAAACGTGTTGTGAGGGTCTGCTGGGAACGTCTGGCAGAGCCCCCTGTCAGAAGTAGCTTCAACTCCCACCTCCGGCAGAACTTTGACCACGTCCCGAGGGAGGTGGGGGACATTGAGTCCGAATGGGCCATGTTCCGTGCCTCTATTGTTGAGGCAGCTGACCGGAGCTGTGGCCGTAAGGTGGTCGGTGCCTGTCGTGGCGGCAATCCCCGAACCCGTTGGTGGACACCGGCGGTGAAGGATGCCGTCAAGCTGAAGAAGGAGTCCTACCGGTCCCTTTTGTCCTGTGGGACCCTGGAGGCAGCTGATAGGTACCGGCAGGCCAAGCGGAATGCGGCTTTGGTGGTTGCTGAGGCAAAAACTCGGGCGTGGGAGGAGTTCGGGGAGGCCATGGAGAACGACTTTCGGACGGCTTCGAGGAGATTCTGGTCCACCATCCGGCGTCTCAGGAAGGGGAAGCAGTGCAGTGTCAACACTGTATATGGTGGGGATGGTGCGCTGCTGACCTCGACTCGGGACGGTGTGGGTCGGTGGGGGGAGTACTTCGAAGACCTCCTCAATCCCATTAACATGCCTTCCAATGAGGAAGCAGAGCCTGGGGACTCAGAGGTGGGCTCCCCCATCTCTGGGACTGAGGTCATTGAGGTGGTCAAAAAACTCCTTGGTGGCAGGGCCCCGGGTGTGGATGAGATACGCCCGGAGTTCCTCAAGGCTCTGGATGTTATAGGGCTGTCTTGGTTGACACGCCTCTGCAACATCGCATGGACATCAGGGACAGTGCCTCTGGATTGGCAGACCGGGGTGGTGGTCCCCCTCTTTAAGAAAGGGGATCGGAGGGTGTGTTCCAACTACAGAGGGATCACACTCCTCAGCCTCCCTGGAAAAGTCTATTCAGGGGTCCTGGAGAGGAGGGTCCGTCGGATAGTCGAGCCTCGGATTCAGGAGGAACAGTGTGGTTTTCGTCCTGGTCGCGGAACAGTGGACCAGCTCTAAACCCAAAGCAGGGTCCTGGAGGGTGCATGGGAGTTTGCCCAACCAGTCTACATGTGTTTTGTGGACTTGGAAAAGGCATTCGACCGTGTCCTTCGGGGAATCCTGTGGGGGGTACTCCGAGAGTATGGGGTACCGGCCCCCTTGATAAGGGCTGTTCGGTCCCTGTACGATCGTTGCCAGAGCCTGGTCCGCATTGCCGGCAGTAAGTCGAACCCGTTTCCGGTGAGAGTTGGACTCCGCCAGGGCTGCCCTTTGTCATCGATTCTGTTCATAACTTTTATGGACAGAATTTCTAGGCGCAGCCAGGGCGTTGAGGGGGTCCGGTTTGGTGGGCTCAGGATTGGGTCACTGCTTTTTGCAGATGATGTTGTCCTGTTTGCTTCATCAGGCTGTGATCTTCAGCTCTCTCTGGATCGGTTCGCAGCCGAGTGTGAAGCGGCTGGGATGAGAATCAGCACCTCCAAATCCGAGACCATGGTCCTCAGCCAGAAAAGGGTGGAGTGCTCTCTCAGGGTTGGTAGCGAGATCCTGCCCCAAGTGGAGGAGTTCAAGTATCTCGGGGTCTTGTTCACGAGTGAGGGAAGAATGGAGCGTGAGATCGACAGGCGGATCGGTGCGGCATCCGCAGTAATGCGGGCGCTGCATCGGTCTGTCGAGGTGAAAAAGGAGCTGAGCCGCAAGGTGACGCTCTCAATTTACCAGTCAATCTATGTTCCTACCCTCACTTATGGTCATGAGCTATGGGTAGTGACCGAAAGAACGAGATCGCGAATACAAGCGGCTGAAATGAGTTTCCTCCGCAGGGTGTCTGGGCTTTCCCTTAAAGATAGGGTGAGAAGCTCAGTCATCCGGGAGGGGCTCAGAGTAGAGCCGCAGCTCCTCCGCATCGAGAGGAGTCAGATGAGGTGGCTCGGGCATCTGATCAGGATGCCTCCTGGACGCCTCCCTGGTGAGGTGTTCCGGGCACGTCTAACCGGGAGGAGGCCCCGGGGAAGACCCAGGACACGTTGGAGGGACTATGTCTCTCGACTGGCCTGGGAACACCTTGGGATTCTTCCGGAAGAGCTAGAAGAAGTGGCCGGGGAGAGGGAAGTCTGGGCATCTCTGCTCAAGCTGCTGCCCCCGCGACCCGACCTCGGATAAGCCGGAGACAATGGATGGATGGATGGATGGATGGATAATAATAATAATAATAATTTATTTTATTTATTGGCTCCTTTCAAGGCACACAAGGACACCTTACAGAGCACATTAATAATAACAGTCACAACATATTATAGTACAATAAAACCAGGATAAATACAATAATAAAATTGACTTTAAATTGATCAGCTAAAATTATCAGACACAATAAGCCATCTTAAAAAGATGTGTTTTAAGATGAGATTTAAAGGTAGGAAGAGAGTTGATATTACGAATGTCTTGTGGGAGAGAGTTCCAGAGGCGAGGGGCCACTCGACTAAAAGCTCTAAACCTCATGGTAGTCAAGCAAGCAGGAGGTATAATAAGATTGATAGAGGAAGAAGATCTAAGGATACGAGAAGAAATGGAGATGTGAAGAAGATCAGAAAGATAAGGAGGTCCCAGATTATGAAGGGTCTTGTAAGTAATAAGCAGAATCTTAAAATCAATGCGATATTTAATAGGGAGCCAGTGAAGCCGTTGAAGGACAGAAGTAATGTGTTCTATGGAAGGGGTTCTGATAATAATACGAGCTGCAGCATTCTGAACCACCTGGAGTTTGTAAAGGAGTTTGTGAGGAAGACCAGAAAGGACAGAATTACAATAAGCAATACGAGATGGAACCAGAGCATGAATAAGAATAGCAGTGCTGGTAGCTGAAACAGATGGGCGTAAACAGCTGATATTACGTAGATGGAAATATGCAGACCGAGTAACATTATTAACATGTGCCTCGAATTTTAAGGTACTATTAAGAATAACACCTAAATTCTTAACCTGGGAAGAAGAAGAGATTAGAGAATTATCAATAATGAAATACTGAGAACACAGTATTTGTAATCTGGTTAATGTGGCAATTGAAATTTAGTATAGATTCAGTGATAGCACTTACATTGGGCTTTATTAGTAAAGCTAGATGATTGAGTCTTCTCTCTTGTTTATAAAACTTTGTGTGGATTCCAGTGTGAATGTATACATACGCCAAAAAACAGGAAAATGCATACACCTTATAAATAAAGCTTTTTGTATGCACATTTCTTTGCAATTTGCTCTTTATAAATCACAGTCATCTTGTAAATGTGTGTACGTGAATACAACTTGAACCCTGCTTGTTTGCCACCCTGACCATATGTGAATGAGGCTAATCAGTCTCATACTGTGTATACTGTATGTGGCCATGATGCTGTAGATCTTCATTGGCTGGTAGAATAGCCTCCCACCTGACACATCCAGACACCACCACCTGCATGTGAGGAGTCCAATGCTGCTTCCCAACTGAGCGCTCAAGAGCATATGTGGCTTTATAGCACCTCTTCTGTATGTTCTGGAGATTAGTGCATGAAATTATTCTTGTTTTAATGTATAGTATAGGCCAAAGGAAAAACCGAGCATTCAGCCAATTACCTTACTAACAAGCAAGCACCATCAATAAGTTGTCTGCAAAAGCTACTTTGCCTCAAAATAAATGAATCACGGGCTGACCCAGGCCTCCGAGCCACAGTATTTGTCAGTCATATCTTGGCATCACAGATGACCTGTGAATTAATAGAATATGACTGCTGATGCTTAACAAATGCAGTGTCTTTGTTGCTAGGTGTCTTTATTGCAATATGAGTGCTGTCAATTGCCTTGATTAGGTTAGAAGGTTAGGTTAGAAAAAAATTTTTATTTTTATGTTGATAAAAACATGTTATGTTTAATGGATGTACACCCACACCATATAATAACTGAATGTAGCAACTTGTTGGTCGATTGGTGGCTTCCAGCACAGCAAGAATGATGGAGTAAAGCTTGGTTGAGATATTCCTGATCTGTTTGACCAATTCCAATGAGGAGTGACAAGATGTAGCTGATATAAGTGGAAGAAAAACCAGAAAAGTTCTTCAGGGCCAATATACAGCATTGACCCCCTTAAAAGTGAACTAAAGAACAGTCTACACATCATACTCATTACTTTTAAGATTTTAAATGTTTGTCACGTTACAATAACATTTGGCACATTATGATGACTCGTGATATGAATTATTATATGAGTGAGTCAACATTTAACTGGTTTGACTGTAGTTCCCTACTTGATCAAGTGTGTTGTCATTTTCCAGTTTCTCTGAAATGTTTCTTAATCATTTGTCCGAGTTGCTAAATATACACACTCCCATCAAGGTTTTTTTTAATCCCAACTTTTGTATGGAAAGTTATGTATGCACATTTCAGGCATTTTTTTATGCAAGTTTTATAAATATGACCCCAATCTCTGTTTTTTTTTTTTACTTTAGCCAATTAGTAGATGTTGTTTTTTTTTTTTACTCCCTTGGAAATTTTAAGTACGTTGTTGCTTGTCCAGTCTGTTGGTTTTAGCTAGGCTGTATGTGTCTTTTCATTTTATCGAGAGGCTTACCTTGCAGTGAAGAAAAAAGGAGGTGTAAAATGGTAGTGTCATAATGCAGCAGCAAAGTATTGCACTGGATAAACAGTCAAATACCACAGTCGGTCACATTGAAGAATTGAAGACTTGAAGTTAAGCCTAAGGCCAAAACTCTTGCCATTTTGGAGGGATATAGTAGTTGTGGCAACAGTTGTTTATATCGAGCACAAGCAAAATAATATAAGGAAAACCAGGAAGCAAACTTCATTAAAACAAACATAATTTTTCATGTTTCAATAAATATCATTTAAATAACTGTTGCTTTTTCTATTAATATTTTACAAATCCTGCCAACTTCTGTACTCAGTGCTATTTCTTGTACCGTTTTGCTTCAATTTGAAACATCCCATCAGCAGCTCATGTGAGGCAGGAAGCAGCGACTATCATGTCGTTCCACTACAGTGTGCACTCACACATTACGGGTCAACCTGACGTTTTGTAAGGAGAATCTTCAGTCCTCTAGGGAAAACCCAGGCGAAGTGTGAAAGCAATAAAACTAGATATAGCTGTGTCGTAGTGTGGCTCTTCATTGACATTTGTAAACGACTCATGAGACTGGCATATGTTAAAAGCAGCTTTCTTCCCCAACAGTCATGGAGTTCAGCTTTTTGCAGAACTGCAGCACTTTGTACCTGAGGTGGAGAAGTGGTTCGTGTTCTTTGAACCCTGCCAGTAATGTAAAAACAAACTTTTCCTTTTCCCTTATCAATTTGAAATCCACCTGCTGATTTTGCGAGACAAGACAACATTAGATTACCCATCAGAGAGCTTTTTGAGATGAGGCACTTGATGATGCAGATGAGGAGCACCTTTAAGGGGCATTAGTGAAAACTGTCACGTCGCTGGGAGGGGAAAATCAACAGGAGGTTCCATTAATTTCAGTATAGGAGCTGCATTCTCTACATGGTGTCACTGTTTGGCTCTTTAATGTTTGTCTTTCCCAGGAGCTTACTAGAAAATGTTCTTACAGAGCAGGAATTGTTCTTATTTAAAGGGATAAGCAGTCACAATCTTAACTCTTTTGCTGTGTATGAAATAGAAAAGAAGATTTGCAGTTGACTGCTTTAGTCCCGGGGAGCCCTGGTCTGTATACTTGGTTGTGCATTTGACTACACATCTTTATCCAAGGCGACTTGAGTGATCTACAGTCATTACAATTGTTTTATGTATCATTTTAATTTTTAGAGTTGCTGCACGTGTAGAATGAGCAACTTGTTCAGGATCACACAGTGAGACAGTGGTGGAAACCAGACCAGCAGCCTTGTGCCTTAGCAATTACAACACACTAACGGCCCCTTTTTACAATTCTTTCACAAATGTTTTTTTACATTTATTTAACTATCCAATATTTTGTGTGTCATTTTCTTCTTTAACATTTAGCAACATGTCTTTTGCTACCCAGTATGTGACTAATGTTATTTCCAGGGCTGGTTGTTGCCTTTCACCTAGTGGTACTAAAAAGAACAGATTAAGAGATTAAGTAGGTTTAGTAAATGGATGGACTGATGTATTGTTAATGCTGAGTAGATAACCCAGGATTATTTCTTGCTTTCTGCTCAGGTAGACTGTGACTTGCAGTGACACAATAGTGGATTAAGCCAGGAAAAAATAAATAAATAAATGGATGAAGTGTAATGTGGTGGAATGGCGACTGAGCATTAAGTGTAGGCATCTGACAGCAGCTCAGTACTTGGCAAAGGAACATTTTGTGTGCAGTGTGCTTGATCTGCATGTTAGGGAGGACTCTGCATTGACCCGTGGTAAGTGAGTGTGCTCTCCGTTCACAGCCCTGCTCCATTTTCCAGACAACACTCTTATCATCTAACGATTTGTAAAAGGAGTCACTGTAAAGGGTTATCAGGATGGGAGCAGGGGTGTCCTGTGCATGATCCCATGTTCTCTGCTATATATTAGGACTTACCTGGTCCTTTAAGGAATGGCTGGAACTGGGGAGTTCAGGAACCCTAAGGCATACGGCCTCAAGGAGTCTTTATGGTATTTGAGGCCCAACAAAGTAACCCCCTGAAGGAAAACCAAAAATAGTTCATGAATGGGACCTAAAGGCTGCTTCTAACCGTGCAGATGTTTCAGTGGTAGGAAGATAAGGAGGGAGAGGAGAGGTATGGGAGGTCAGAGGAAGGAAGGTTGGTTGTCTCTCTCCCCTTGGGTAGATTATGTCTATCGTAGTTAGGACCAGGGGAACTAACTGTACCCCCTGCACTTCAGAACAGATGATCCACCTGAAGCAAAGCATATTCAGGCCTGGCAAGTTCTTGGATGGGAATCCATCTAGGAAGAAATTGAGTTATCACTGGAAGAGGTATTAGTGAGGCCAACAGGGGACACTTAACCTTGTGGTCTGTGTGTGGATCCCAATGTCCCAGTGGAATGTCAGGGACACTGTGCTGCAATGATGGCACCGCGCTTCAAATGAGATGTAAAACTGAGGTCCTGACTCTCTGTAGAAAAAAAAAATCACTGGGCATCTTTCTTAAAGAGTGGGGTGTTTCCCAATGTTCTAGCTACATTACCCATCAAGGCCTGGTCATTCTGGCCTCCTAATCATCCCACATCTCTAAATGGCTAACTATCTCTCTCACCTCTTCGCCACTTGATAGCTAATGTGTTGTGAGCGTACTTGTGCAAAATGGCTGCTGTCGCATCATCCAGGTGGAAGCTGCGCATTGGTGGTGGCTGAAGTGGCTCCCCTCTCTCTGTGAAAAGTGTTTTGAAAAGCACCATGTAAATGCATTGCTTTCTAACACCCCCCCCCCCCCTCTCCAATTTACAATGTCACAGTAGATAGATAGGATGTTATTGATCTCCAGTGGAAATTCTCATGTTCTAGCAGTGAGACAGAACATGAAGTCAAAGTGCAATCTGATAACGTGACAGTAAGAATCAGGAGTAGAACTGGCACTATGGCACCGGACTTGTCTCTAAGGTTGCCAGTTCAGTCCCCACATTTCCTTCACTGTGTCAACTTCAGCAACTCATTTAACCTGCTTGTAACCCAACTGTACAAAAATAACATTTAAACAGTTGTATGTTGTCTTGGATAATGATATCAGCTAAATATACTGTGCAATAATTAATGACTAGTGTCAGTATGAAGTCAGTGTGAAAACAGTAAAAAAGTTATAGTTACGAAGTCATAGTGCAAAATAATCCAGAACAAAGTGCAGACTCCCATTATTACACAAGTGCCATGAACGATACTGTGGATTCTGAAAGTATTTCTGACCGTTTCATTTGGTCGTCCTGAATTGTACTCCATCAGGTAGTGTTTCTTCCCAATGAAGAGGCGTATCCACGAGAATTAAAAGATTTGTTGTCTGGTGAAAGTGAAATCCACATACACGAGTGGCGGAGACGTGAAGTGGCTGGTGTGTAGCACCAGCCAGTTTGGGGTTGGCGAGTGAAGCAAGCAGGGGGCAAAGCCCCCTAGTACTATATATTATTAGATTAGGTTACATTGTAAAAGCATTTGAAAGATCACTGAAATCAAATTGAGTACTGCTGATGATCCTGAAAAATAGAAAAAAAACACGAAGGTTTTGTGGTGACCTAATACATACATTCATATTCATCTGCTCATTTTCTGAATGTATTTTCTCCATTAAATGGACAGGACTAGGCAGGCTTGCTAAGTGGTGGATGGACGGAATTTATACATTACAGAGTTGGGAGAACTGGTGCCTGACCCAGCAGTACCAAGTGCAAAGCAAGAGCTGACCCTGGACGAGACCCCCGTAGATCTCCGGCTGTACTCATGACATACACACACCATAACAAATTATTCAGATTTGCCAACCAATTTGTGTAATATTTTGTAGTACAAGTAAACCAAATATTCAGAGAAAAATCAACCATAAGTCTGTTATGTTTGCTGGTTGCTTACCTTGTAAAAGGTGCAGAACAGAAAGATTCAGTTTTGGTTGGGGCGAGTTGAGGTCACCACTGCTTCTGAAACCATAAGACGTATCCTAAGTTCAATTCTAACTTCTAAGCTGGAGTATATTGGTATTTGCTGTCCCACAGTTTTGGAACTCAATTACTGGCTGTGTAGTCTGCGTGGTCTCCGTGAGCTCTCAAGTGTCTCCTGCTCATTCCTGTGCTGACTGACTGGCAGCTCTGACCTGACCTGCTGTGCTGGGCTTGTTCTGCGATGGACTGGCTTCCTTCCAGGACTGACTCTAAATAAAGCAGGTATGGTGGAAGAAACAAATGAAGGAAGGAGGAGTTTTTAGTGGGTATTTTTTACATAGTTGGTGGTACAAACGCAAAGTTTGAGTGTGCTTGTTCTGAAAATAGTTTTTCAGACCCCTCCACATACCCTTTCCTGGCCCTTCCTAAGTCAATAATTCCATCTTTGCTTTGTTCCACCTTGTTCCTACACATTATTATTGGTGGTGGCTCTGAGGCTAGGGATCTGCACTGACAATCGGAAGGTTGCCGGTTTGAATCCCGTAAATGCCAAAAGGGACTCTGCTCTGTACCTGAGCACTTTGAGTAGTGAGAAAAGCGCTATATAAATGAAAAGAATTATTATTGTATTTTTTGTTTCTCTCTCTCATAATTTTTTTAGGAATGGCATCATCTTCTCCATTTGCTAATCTCCAAAGACATTTGTATTATTCTGCTGGGCAATTTAGCTGCCTTCCTAATTTTAATTTCCCAAGGTTGTAACCTTATTAAATCTTCTGTTTACTTTATGTGTTTTCAAAAATGCAATTATTTTAAAACGGTCATCAACGTAATTTAATAGAGCCTACAAGCACACTCACGACTTTGAGCCCATGGCTGTTTTACTTATAAAAATGATCCAGTAGTCGTTTGCTTGAAAATCTGTCAGCATTGTTTTATTTCTGCTGTCATCCCCGAGTTTGTCCAGTCATCCATTTATTTTTCTGACCTATTTCTTGGCAAGCACCCAGGGGTGCTGATCTGCTTTCAATGCTTATTTTCAAGGAAACTCTGAATCTGTATTATTTTTTAAGTCTAAATACTGCTGTCAAAATATGATATTTACTTTATCTTCAGGTAAACGTTGGATTTGTATTATTATGACTATTTTTTCCATATCTAAATATGGCAGTTCTGTTTCCCTTTGGCTCTTGCAGACTAGGGCTGAAAACGCACCCTTCCTTTGGTCATTTTCATGCCCTGGGCTTGGTGATGGAATCAGGAACAGACAATCTACTGCCAGCCCTAAGCATTCAATGTGAAGCCAGTGAGAGAACGTCCTGTTTGTGCAGGTCCCGTCCTTACATGTTTTGTGTCGGAGACACAAAAAACAGTTGGGATTAAATCAAAATCCTGTCACATGTGCTAATGAAACCCAACGAAGCAAGACTTGTAAGAATCTTCAGTGTTCTTTATGCTTCATAACATGAAGCCTAATGCATTCATATTTGTGGATGGATTGTGAGTTTCTGTTGAGTCCTCACAAATTGATAACTGGGTGTTAGCTAACACAAAACACTTATAATTGCAATAAAAGAGAAACCTGATTGGAGCAACAGAGCTGAGATTTGGTTAGCTGAAGAACGTTCATCTCTCCAAGCGCCTTGATTCAAATCTTATCATTTATAAAGCTTGCATATGCCAAAAAAAAGCGTCTCAAAATGTGCATATGCAGCTTCGTGGGGTTTATAAAAGAAAACTTGACGGGACAACGTGTGTGGATTTACGGCAACTCTGACCCATGCGCACGCAACATTTCGGAGGAACTCTGAAGATGACACCCTTCATCAAGTAGGGCAATGCAGCCAAATCAGATAAATGAAGACTCGTACGCATAATTCATATCACTTATCTGTTATTATAATGTGTGTTGACGTGACAAACTAATTTAACATTAAAGCTCAAACGTGATGAGTACAATGTACAGACTGTATTGCTGTTCCCTATTAAGAGGACTAATGCTGCCTGTTTGCACTGAAGAACTTGTTTGTTTTTCATCAGTTTAGACCACCTGTTGTCACTTCTCAGTGAACTGGCCAGCAGCTCAGGAATATCTCAGGCAGGCTTCACTCCGTCGTGCCCTCTATGCTGGATGTCTTTAACCGACTGACGAAATGCTACCTCCAGTTTTCATATCATGTGAGCGCACACACATATAACATGACATGTTGTTACCAACATAAAAAGGCAGTTTACACTAGTGTCCATTATCCTAATGTAACTGGAGCACTTTAATGCACTTATATTGCAATAAGGGCACCTAGCGAGAATGAAGCTGCTTTTGTTAACCATAAGCAGTGACATTCTATTAACATGCAAGTCATCTGTGATGCCAACATGAGACAGGCGATCATCAGGACTGCTCTGTCTAATGGCTTGTGAAAAGGCATCTAGAATGACAGATGCCATTCACAGATCAAAATCAGAGGGAGTAGTTGTATTTTTTCCTTTTTCCATAACACACTGCTGGTGGCTAGAGATCCAATTCTTCGCCAGAGATCTGACCTTTTTCTTTTTTTTTTTTAAATTTCAAGCAGCAGTAACCTGTTACCATTCAACATATTTGCACTCTGACACCTGCGTTTAGGCCACCAAATGAAGGTTCTTTATGTATCTCTAATTTATGAATGAGTACTTCTGTCTCGCACTACTGGATGTGTCATGTGGCTGCACTGCAAGCCAATGAAGGTCTGCAGCACTGTAATTGCATATGTATGAGGCTGATTAGCATGCTCCATATATGGTTGATTCAGGCTGGAACTACGTGGGGTTTGAGGGCCATTCATGAATGCACATTTACAAGATGATTATGATTTACTGTATAAAGGTTAAATTGCGTAGAAATGTGCGTATGCCAGTTTTATAAATCTGATTTTTTTTTGCTGTGCACATTTTCCTCTTTTTTGGCATATGTGTATTTTCATGCTCAAAATCACACATAATTTTATAAATGAGACCCCTGAGGCCTCATGTATAATGTATTGCGCAGATTTCACACAAAAACATGGCATGCAGAGAAAACTAGAAATGTGTGTACACACAGAAAAGGTCAGATGCATAAAACTGTGCGTAAGCAAAGTTTTACACTCTTTCCCTTTATAAATCCCAATCAACGTGAATTTTAACGCACATTTACACTCCCAGAATTTTGCCTGTTTGAATATGCATATAAATATAAATAGCCCCTTCTTTTCAGTACTTTGTTAAAAGATAGTGTTTGTTAAAAGTGTTGTGTAAAAAAGAAGAATTTCAGCAAATGTGAAATGGAGGTCCTGCTAAGTGATGTGGAGGCAAAAGAAAAACTTACTATTTGCTGGCCTAAGCAGTGGTATAAGTAACAAAACAAAACTGATAGAATGGCACAGCATGGCACTCAAAAGTTCAAGGTCAGAAAGTCACACCATGTCCAAAATAAAAAAAGAAGTGGTCAGATGTCAAAGTCGATGTGAAAAGGTGAGTTGCAACCCACCATCTGAGTGGAGTGTCAACAACCCCGAAGGGGGTAACAGAGTTCTGGGCTCACACTGTTTGAGCAGCGAGCTGATGCAATTATTGCCAAGACACTTATAAATCTTGCCATAATATCAATGAGACGCATTTTCGCATTACAGTTGAAAAGTTTTCTATTTACGTAAGCAAATTAATTTTCTGAAAGCGCCTTTATGGCATCGAGCATGCAGTGGATCACTTTGATTACATTTGGAAAACCGAACGTTGCTCCAAATTGCACTTTGATGTTTGCCTGTTCAACCACAGTGTAAGGAAATCTTACATATCTGCATGACAAGTGGATAATACCATCCCATACGGATGACATGGCACGACTCAGTGATGAGTGAGAAATACCTGATCGGTCAGCAAGTTCACATTGAAAAGTTCCTGTAGCTAAAAACCCAAAGGTGGTCAGAACTTGCAAAGGAGCAGGTAGAGCACAATTCCTCAATGAGGCCTTTGTAAAATCAACGCCAGTTCAGTGCACAGCTCCAAGAAGGTAGCTCGTGGAAATTGAAAATCGACTTAGAAGCCAGTCAACATCATGGGACAAGAAGTCAGCATCATCTCTAAATACACACTCTTCTAATTCTTCCATTTGCGATGTCTTCTGACAATGCTAAAGAAGCTAGTAATTGGTAGTTGGAATAGTTTTGGCCATTCCGTGCATCAGTATATTGCTACAGAATGATTACAATTAGGTGAATTAAATTTGTAAACGATATGCAATTCATTTTGGTGTAAACACCCGTGACATGATTGCAATATAAAAAAGAAAGGGAAACCACACAGAAACAGTAGCACTGCTTTGATGCTGAGTGCTGCCAATTAACAAAACTGAGCAGAAACTTGAGCACGTATGGTGTGAGGCTGTATGCAGGTTATCATCCAGTTAACACCCGGAACGACCACCAGAGGGCGAACTGGAGGTGACTGCCAGCATTCTTTATGTTTGAGAACCACCGCACCCCTGATTCTTTTGAAATTAAATAGAGTTGGCCGGTTCTGAGTGTTAACTGGATGATAACATACATACAAGACTGCAAGACAAGCACATCAGTGAGTCTTCATTGTTTGTTAATTTATTTTTATTTTTAAAGTTGTCTTTTTCTTTAATTTTATTTTTCTCAAACAATTAAAAAAAAAACACTTTATTTTCCTCCCGGGCAACGCCGAGTATTTCAGCTAGTGTTAAATATTACTAAAATATAAAGTGCAAAAATTGCTGCTTGGCACCTTTTATTTTCAAATGAGCAGATTCGGCAACTGCATTGTATTGTTTTCGTGTGTATTATATATTTGTCTGTATTAATAATATTTTTCTGGTTGAACAATGTTATGATAATACTTATGAACAGCAATGCTGAAAGTAGTCGACCCATAACGACGTAAATGTACCCGTACTAAGTGAGTAAATCTAGGCAACTTAATAGTACATTTACTGACTTGTGACGGCAGTTAGTAAGCATAGTTTGATGAAACGTTAAAAGAGAATACAAGGAAAAATGCAAAACGGAGTGACGTTAGTCTGTGTGATTAAGTGTTTTAAATGAATGTCTAAATATTTCTTGTGTGTGTGTGTGTGTGTGTTTTAACTTTTCATTTAACTAACCTTTTGCTCTTAACCCGCGACAATAACTCAAATAAACAACC
Source organism: Erpetoichthys calabaricus (assembly GCF_900747795.2). Lineage (NCBI taxonomy): Eukaryota > Metazoa > Chordata > Cladistia > Polypteriformes > Polypteridae > Erpetoichthys > Erpetoichthys calabaricus. The sequence goes on from NC_041401.2 coordinate 34,035,436, forward strand.
TGTTGCTTCTTTCAAAGTCACATTATTTTACTGCCAACTTATCCAACCTCCGCTGACGATGAATCTGCTTGGTGCTTATTGATTTCCGGTGAGGACTAAATAGAACTATTTTGACTTCTACCTAAATGACTGAAATTTGTATTTTGTACATCCCACAAAACTCAATAAATTAAACACGATCGAGTTATGTTCAAAAGCGTAACATAAACAATACAAGTAATATAAAGTAAATACATTTTTGTAAATGTAACAACCTGCCATTTCCCTTTTTTTCAGTGTAGTATTAAACCAACATGGGACTATAAACCCCCCTGTCAATGTTATATTTATACGGCTATTTTACCTCGCATATGTGAACTCCAGTCTTTACTTTTATTACAGTTCTACTCTCAAAACATCCACACATGCTTGGCCCTTTGAACTTGTCAAGACATTTGTGATAAATTTACATTTAGGTGTAATAAAGGCATGGAAGGGGAGACATAAGGAACAGAGGGCCTTTTGTTTACAAGTAGAAGAGGAAGGAAATATCGCCAGTGGCAAAGAATCAGACAGGCACTGATCCCAGATTTTGATTGCTTCCTTCCAGATGCTAATATTGGTTTTGGGGGGTATAAGACATTTAGCCTTAGAAATATCATAGTTAGTACAATACAGTACAATACAATTTATTTTTGTATAGCCCAAAATCACGCAAGAAGTGCAGCAATGGGCTTTAACAGGCCCTGCCTCTTGATAGCCCCCAGCCTTGACTCTCTAAGAAGACAAGGAAAAACTCCCCAAAAAAAACCTTGTAGGGAAAAAATGGAAGAAACCTTGGGAAAGGCAGTTCAAAGAGAGACCCCTTTCCAGGTAGGTTGGGTGTGCAGTGGGTGTCAAAAAGAAGGGGGTGGGGACAATATAAGACAATACACAAAACAGAACACAAGTAATCCTCAATATAGTATAATAGTAGTAGTTAGTCTTGCCTGTGCGACAATAAGCTGGAATTATGAGGTGGCTAGTGTGCGTGATGTTTTAAGCTGCCCATTGGAGGACACGTATGACATGTGATACAAAATATATGCTCCCCCACCAACATACACTGGCTACATTAATCTATCATCAGAGACGGTCAAATCATTTAGGCAACATAAGTAGCCAGCTAGGGAGGTGTCATCTGAGGAGTGCCATTTATGGAAGTTAAGGAGCACGCACTCCGGACACTGAGTGTTGTAGAAATATGATAATAATGAGTGGGCTCTGTTATTTGCTTGGTGCCAATTATGAAAGTAAAAGTGTGCCTGCTTAGTACACCAAGGGGTGTGGGCTCCTTTAAGTCCATGGTTTATGCACCTCTGCACAAGGGTGCTGTTTGTTTGTGATATCGAAGGACTGTGTACTGTGGACACCAAGAGAGGGAAAAATGGGTCATCCAAAGTCTGATAATACCGAATACCCGCTATGGACAGCGAAGGGTGATGTCTGTCAACCCTGTCTAGGGCTCCAAATGGGCTTCGACCAGCACTTGTAGTCATGTTCTAAATTATGTAAAAACTACAGTCTCATAACACAATGTAAAACATGGGACAGTATGGTGGCACAGTGATAAGGAGACTGGTCTTGCATCTTAGGCACTTCTTGTGTGGAGTCTGCATGTTCTCCCCATGTCTGTGTGCATTTCCTCTGGTTCTTCATTTTCCTCCCACATTATGATGACATGCAGGTTTGGTGAACTGGTGTTGCTACATTGATCCTAGTATGTGTGTGTGTGTGTGTGTGTGTGTTCATCCTGTGATGGAGTGTTCTTATGTTCATATGTACCTGCTGTAATAAGGAGAGAAGAAAGATGAAAAGGTTTGGGGATCCACCCCGTATATTGCAGCAAAAAGCAAATCGCAGAGTAATCACAAAGGACTGAGTCCGAATGGAACTAGCTGGGAAGGAGAGGTGTTTGGCTTTTATAGGTGTTGTGCAGAAAGAGGCGGGTCCATGAGGGGAGTGGCAGAAGTGAGGTCAGTAGGAGGGCGTGGTCTGGACAGGAATGCAGAAGTTGATTCCTTTTTAGCTGGGTTTCCCTTCTGATGATCTGTAGAAGAGCAAGAAAAGAAGTTAGTGCACTTCATCGACCCCAACCTGACATCTTACCCTCAGTTAAGCCCTTTGGCTGCCTCCTGTGCATACATGTGTGACACTGCCTTGTGCCAAATGATTGCTGGGATGGGCCCCAGCTGCTTCATGACTCTGCTCTGGATAAGTAGGGTAAGAAAATTCAGTTTGTCAGAGCTGAGGTGAGACTCCCCTAGCTCCTCTCTGACCAGTGTCATTTTGACACACCCTATAAGCACAAGTGCACAAGACTTGTTGTACACAAAGATAACCAATGGTTTGAGACTTTTGCTTTTACACACGAGGAGAGTTCAGAAAATGACCGTTCTGCCATTTAAAAAGTCCTGACCTTTTCATCTTGCTAGATGTGTATGCCACAGGTGTCTGTCTTCTGTTTTGACTGCAGAGAAGTCCCCTCGGTGCAAAACTGCCCTCTGTCTGTGCTAGCACTTCCTCTTCTGTGTAGTTTGAAAAGCTGCTTTACTGAGATCAAAAGGTCAACTTGCCACTGTAAAAAGTGCAGTTTCAGTTTTATCATGCATAAAAAATGTCTTTAGTGCTTTTAATGTTTTAAAGAATACTAGCCAACCTGCAGCGTAGCATACTCTCGGTCTGGAGCTCCATGTAAGATCTTGCCTCATGGGGTGAGGATGATCATGAGAAAAGGTGAGGGATCAGCCCAAAACTACAAGGTTGGACCTTGTTAATGATGTGAACGCAGCTGTGATCACAGTCACCAAGAACACCATTGGTAACACACTATGGCGTAATGGATATAAGTCTTGCATACTTGCAGTATCCAGTTTTTTCTGGATACTTGGTTGATATTCTGTCTCTCTACATTAAAATCAAACTACTATAAAATTAGAGACTGTTCCTTTCTTTGTAAGTGAGCAAACTTACAAATTCATCAGAGGATCAAATAATTATTTCCCCCACTGTATGTCAGTGCTCAATATGCCTATGCAAATGCTCTTTGCTTGCTTTTTGAAGTCAAATTAAGTTTATGAGTATAACCCCTAACATATGATAAACTTAGTGAAAGCATATACTATACAGTATGTCACATATTTGAATGATTAAAATTAATTGACTACAAACCAGTTCATTTTCTAATTCTGGATTTGCACACACATAAACCAAGAACAGAGTCTGATCACTCATGTAAGACCCATTGAAAGCAGCACAAAAAAGGCTGAAATTATGAATTAATGTGAATGTGGCTTTCCCTAGAATTACTCTGTCCTTGTCCTAAACAAACAGAATGAGTGGGAGATTGTTTTAAGCGGTTGAATGCTGACCGTATTGGAGGCGCTTTTTGTTCTCTTTGTATTTTTTTTCACAGCTGCCTAAATTCCATTTATCTTTTGTGACCTCTCTTTGACTCATTTCTTTCTCTGAAATGAATTGCATCATTAAAAATAAAAGCACATCAGCGGTAATTTAGTACTCCTGAATATAGCAGGCTTGTGGGGCTCGCTATTTAATGGATACCAACTGCTCTTGTGCAGAATGGAAGGAAGTCAGATATGTAATATTTATTTATTTCTGTACTTTTTCTCATTTGATTTTCAGCGCTAAAGTGTGTCTGTCAGCTGTGCCCAAACTATACCTGTGAAACAGAAGGAGCCTGCTGGAACTCAGTCATGTTGAGCAATGGAAAAGAAGAAGTTCTAAAGTCTTGTGTATCTTCCTATGAAATGAAGGGACACGTATTCTGCCACAGTTCTAGCAATGTGTCAAAAAGAGAATGCTGCTTCACAGACTTCTGCAACAATGTCACACTCCACTTACCAAGAGGTAAATCATGCTTCCAGTTACTTTAAGAGAGCTATAGTATTGCAATAAAGCTTTGCTGAGTTGTTTTGGTTTTACATTTAATATTATTTGCCATTCATATTTGATTTTGAATTTGGCATTCATATTTAATTTGCATCATTGTGACTGATTACTGGTGTGTCAGGTGTCACCTGCAGTAAGTTGATAGAAGGTAGCTTAAGGGCCTGAGTGCTTTTATAGGAAATAACACTGGTAAGGCAATGCTCCATTTTATTGACTGTGAACAAGTGATGGCCACTGTGTTACTCCTTGCATGGCACATGAGACCATGCTTATCACCAAGCTTTTACGGATGGCAGGCGGTAGTACAGTTGTGTGTTCCTGATGCCGTGGTACTCCATATGGGGATCAGTGGATGCACACAAACCCTGTTGCAATTCATGATTCCTTCAGTGGTGGTGATAATGAATTATCACAGGGAGAACAAGAGAGTTTCTGGGTGCATGTCCTCTTAAATGAATTTCAAGTTTGAGATTATATCATCAAATTGTACCCGCCAGGTCCTCATTGCTCACTAGAATCTTCGGAGATGCACATCCTTTCAACAAACCCCAATGTCAGGAGTGGGCTTGGTTTCTGCTCTTAATCTCTCCTTTTGCCAGCATTTTGCTTCTGGTCCTTAATATCAATGTCTGTTGCTAGTATCTATCTATCTATCTATCTATCTATCTATCTATCTATCTATCTATCTATCTATCTATCTATCTATCTATCTATCTATCTATCTATCTATCTATCTATCTATCTATCTATCTATCTATGCAAACGTAATTAAGCTTCAATCACAGCATGGGAGAAGCACTGAATATTACGGTTTGGCTCTTCTCTCTTTTGTTACCATTTAGTATTTTAAACCTTTGCTCCATTTTTGGGCCTGTGCAGGCTATATCTCTGCCTTTTGAGTTTCAGGCTAGACTAGGATTTCCCTTCTGTTCTAATGTAACCCATCATGTTCCAGAAGGAGTCCCATAAACCTATGCCCCACTAACTTACACCAAGACCTGAGGTACGTATTAAACATTCTGATCTACTCAGTGTTACCTGTACTGGTGCAGGCAGAACCTCTGAGAAAATTGTCTTTTCAGTTCTTCTGCCCAGCTTGGAACCTAACTCTTTAAATTTGGATTGCAGAACTGATAGCCTGCCCTTTCTGATATAATTTATTCAAACATGCCTATCCACCCATAGTGTACAAAACACTGTCTCTGGAGCAGACATGGTGTCAGTCACATAACTGTGTTTCACTCTTTCACTGCCTCCCTGTTTCTGGGGACTGGAATTAAGGTGGCCTGTTTGGTTTGTTCATCTCTGCCTACAACTTCTGAATGATCAAAATCACCATATAGTTCAGCAAAGTCCTGAAAATGGTTGGAAACCTCCAGCTCTGGGGTTGATGCCCTGGACAATGCGTACCTGTTTCTCTGTGCTTATATGTCCCACTGTGACCACCTGCACCGCTCTGGTCTAGAGTCTCCTCCAGCACTACTTTAAATGTGCGCACAATAAGGACACCTGGCGAGGAGCTGCCTAGCATGAATGCTCAACAGCAGACTCAACTGTAGACTCACAACAGGTTTAGACATACTGTAATACTTGTTTAATCTTAGTAGAAGCCAATAGGTATGTCCCATTAAAACAAGCAAAAACAAAACCAGATGCTGAATAAGAACAGTGTTATAAGTTGCTTGTAATTTTTTAAAATTATTTTTTCTCAAGAAACTGCACTTTTGTATACAAATTATCAATACACATTTAACAGGAATAAAACAAACAAATGGCGGAAGCAGCCTAATACTGCAAAAATGCAGAGGAGAGGAATGTGTCTTTCTCCATTGCACAATTTATTTTTCTGCATTCCCACCATAATATTTACTCATGTAGCATGTAGCATGTTAAATGGGAGGTTGAGAGAAGTAGCAAATTTTCTGAAAGGTGACAAGGCACAAAGCCTTGCAGACATACCACTTTTTTATTACTAGTTTACATCTTTCTATTACTTTTCGTTTTAAGAATATAATTTTGCCTCTAACCCACATCTCCAATCTCATCTCAGTGATTGGAACACCTGGAACCAAGTAACTTTTGGCCAATAATTAGCCTTAGAGGTTGACAGACATATTTCCATATTTAAATAATGTTCACAATTGTTTTTGTGTTATTAGTTTATGCAGGTTGCGTTTGTCTATTATTGAGACCACAGTGTTATGAGTGAATAATGCAAACATCTAGATAATTCCAGAAGGTTCTCAATGTTTTTCTTCCAGATTTAGATAATGCTTAGTTGAATATACTATGACAATGTTTCTTAAATTATGATGTCTGAACTGGGGTTGTGCTCAGTCGTGAATCACAATAGTACTGAATATGAAAGGGTCGTGAATGGTTGGAGGAATGACTTGTGTTGGGTCGCCTCAGGCAAGGGGAAACGTAAAGGATGACAATCTCCAATGGGGACTCAGGATAGTGATCGGTGGCGCTACTGTAAGCAGGAAAACCTGCCACCCCCAAGACGACAATCTGTGGCGATTCTCCAAGGAGGATGGGACGATGATCAGCAACGATTCTACAGGGGGGATGAATCCCCTGGATAACGCTATGTGATGAACGTGGGTCATAAATACACAAAAGAGGCAAAAGTGGGTTGTGAGCAAAGACAAGTTTAAGGACCACTGTACTATGAGACATAATTAAGCACCTGCATGACTCCAAGCCTTGTCTGTGTCATCTACCATTGTGATTTAACCCAAGAATAAAGACCACTATGTTTATGTAGCCTTGTTCTGGACCAGTAAGTGATTCCTTAGCTCTACTTTTTAGAATCTGGGGAAAACTATTTCTTAGTTACAGTGTCTTACCTGAGTATTTCCATCTCTTTAGTCACCATTTACAGAATACTTTAGTTCTAGAGGAGTCGTATGAAATCAACTGAAACTGTTACTGCCATCTGAACTAGCCTTGAATATGGGCCCTTAAAGTGCCTTATAGACTTCTTATTACTTAATATAAGGACGATTAGGACTTAGATGTAGAACCAAGCTCTGTTCAAGTTCACATGTACTGTCCGTATACAAAGTATAATTAAATTCTTATTTTCCACTCTCCCACAGACTAGTGGCTATAATACAATATCAACAAAAATGAATAGAATACAGACAATGAGTACAACACCATACTGTGTATTATATACATCAGAGTTGTTACAAAGGAGCCTCATGAGCTAAGGATGAAAACTGTCCCTTAGTCTCATGGTGTGAGTGTGAATGGTCCTGTACTGATTGCCAGGATGGAGGAAGGAAAAAAGTTACTATGCAGAATAGCTGAAGTTTGTAATAATAATAATGCACTGTGCATTATATGTGTCCTGAACAGAAGAAAGATGTATGCTAATAATCTTTTGAACTGACTTCAGTACTCTCTGCAATGGTTTGTGTTCCAGAAGCAAATAGGTGCCATATCAGGATGTAATGTATCTAGTGAGTACTTACATATGCTGGCATGAGCAGAGACACCGAGACATTTCTCAGACCTCTGAGGAAGTAAAGGCATCCACTTCAGGTCATCAGTGATGCTGTCTCCCTACTGCTTCATTGAGCCGATGAGCAACTGCTGACACTAAGTTAGAAGTTGTTGTCCTGCTACCACTGTGTCTTTAGGCAGTTATCTTTAAACCATCTTTTTTTTTGTTGGTGATCGGGTCTACGATGGTGGTGTCGATGGTGGAGTTGGAACTGTGTCTGAACTCATAGTCATAGGTGAAGAAGGAGTGCAATGTGGGCTTACACAATAAAATGAACCATCAGGTGCAAGAGTGAAAAGGGCCTTGGTCAGGGTGCCAGCTTAGTGTATGGTACAATCACACACATAATCATTCATAAAGGGCCATTTTAATGTTGCAAATGTGCCTGACATAGCACATTTGGATGTGGGAGAATACCACACACAGACACAGGGGCAAACATATTAATTTCAATCAGGCCATGTCCAGGATGAGATTCAAACCCAGGATTCTAGAGCTGTGAGGCAGCACTGCATGACTCTGTGCTATTCAATTAGGACTGTATGCTATTTTTCTTTACTTTAACTGTAGGTATTATTCTTGAGTTGACGCAATTGTCGAACCTTTTCAAAACAGCCTAATAAAAGCAAATTATTACACCTTCCATCCGAGTGATCAAAAAGTACAATTTAGCGACCGTTGCCTCTTTTACTGGCATAAAAGCATTTAGTGAATTAAGACTTGCCTTGTTCATGTGTAGGCAGATATAAATAAAATGAACACGCACACACCTCGCCCTCTTTATGAAGCTCCTAACTCACTAAAAGGAATTTATTTTTTGGTATCAGAATGACCTTTGCTCTCTATTTTCTTCTTTATTAGCCCTTGCTCTTACTGTATCTGTGACTTGGTGGACCGCCGTTAGACACATTTTGACAAACTCTGGCACTGTCTTCTCTCCAGTGATGCTACTACTGCTCCATTTGCCCTTCGCCATGTTTAGCCATGACTATCTGAAAGCATAATGGCTTACATAGCTAATCACTGAGATTTATTACGCAACATAGGATTAGAATAGGTAACATATATTATAAATAACACACAAGCTCACATACACTGCATTATACACTCATTAGTATTATTTGTATTTATATAAAGACACTGAAGGCAAGAATAAGGAGAGAAGAAGTAAAGGAGGCATTGAAAAGAATTCAAAATGGAAAGGCAACAGGACAGGATGAAATACCAGAAGAAGTGTGGAAGAGTTCTAGAGAAGAAGTAGAGTAGAGTAGATGTGTTGTGGGATCTGATACAAAAGATCTATGAACAGGAGAGAATACCAGAGGAGTGGACAAACAGTGTGATTGTACCCATTTTAAGGAGAAGGTTGATATTCCGGATTGTGGAAACTATAGAGGGATAAAGCTGATGTCACACACAATACAAATTTGGGAAAGTGTTACATAGAGAAGTCTTAGGGAAGAGACCACCATAGGGGAGGAGTAGTTTGGTTTTATTCCAGTCTTTGCATTTTGAAGCAGTCTTTTCATTGAGACAGCTGATACAGAAGCATCGAGAAAAACAGAAAGGATTGCTTATGGTGTTTATCGATTTGGAGAAGGCTTAAGATAGAGTGCGACATCATGAGCTTTGGAGGTGCATGAGAAAGAAAGAAGAATGTGAGGATTGTCCAGGATATGTATGAGGGAGTGAAGACTTGGGTTAAAAGCATTGTTGGGGTAACACACAAGATCCCAGGTAGAGCAGATAAGCTCCAGGGATCTTCTTAAAGTCTTTACCTCTTGGATCTGGCTATGGATGTGTTGAGTCATGGGATAAAAGACCAATCATCCAGGTACAGACTATTTGCTTATGACATTGTGTCTTGTAGCACGAGAAAATAGGAAGTGGAGAGGAAGTTGGAATAATGGAGAAGGGCTTTGGAAGATAGAGGGTTGAAGATAAATAAGAAGAAGACAGAACATATGAAGGTTAATGATCATCAGGATTCAGAGGTTAGCCTGCAGGGAGAAACATTGAAAAGAGTTTAAATATCTAGGATCAATGGTTGCCCAAGATGGAAAAGTAGATGCAGAGACGAAGGTATCAGGTATGTTGTGTGATTTACGAATTAAGGTGAAGGTTAAAGGTAAGGTTTTTAAGACAGTGGTAAGACCAGTGATGTATGTACTTGAGACATGGGCAGTTAAGGGAGTGCAGGTTAGATGTGGCAGAAATGAGAATGTTGAGATGGATGTGTGGAGTTACAAGAAAGGACAAAACAAGAAATGAGACAATCAGTGGTATAACAAAAGTGGGACAGATATCTAAGAAAGTACAGGAAAGTAGGTTGAAGTGGTGTGGACATGGTGATGAGGAGAGACAGTTAATATGTGGGCAAAAGAATGATGGGACTGAAAGTACAGAGAAAGAGAAAATGAAGGAAGCCAAATCAGAGGTGGGTGGGTAAAGTAAAAGAAGATCTGAAGAAAAAGGGCTTGACTGGCAAGGATGTGCATGACCAAGCTGTTTGGAGAAGGTTGACCAAGCACATCAACCCCACATAGAAGAAGAAACTGATAGAATAGCATTTCATGCCTTTCTTTTGCAAACTACTGTAAGTTTTCATTGGATTAAATATGAAAGGTCACATAATGAATATTTTGATTACTACACTTTATATTAATAAATCACATTATCTGAATTTACTATCCAGCAAAGGTCACAGAAAGCTGGAGTCTGCCACTGGAAACAACACACGAATCAAATCTAGATGGAAGGCCAATCCAACACACAGACACCCCATTACAAACCCACAGACAATGTGAGAGTCACCAGTTAACCTAATCTACTTATCTTGGCGATGGTGTAAGAAATGGTGGAAAGTCCAACAACTCACAATGGTTGGCTGAAGCCCACTCTTTGGAGTTTTGTTCACCGATTGAAGTAAGCATCATTGAGCAAACATTTATGTTATTCAGTGAGTCAACTGTTCATGTCATTAGTCCAAATGTTAAAATATTTTGGCTTGGCAGAGGTTTCAGCGATGTAACCGCCCCCATCTTTATCCAGTTCTTTATCTGTCCCTAAATTTCTTTATAGTTCTAACTGTACAGCATTTACTCTGAAAGGCACAACTAAATGCTGTCACTTCAGTCTTTTCAAAGGAGAATTTAATTAATGATCTGGAACTCACAGTGAAAGAGACGAGCAATAATCCTGCATCCTGCCCAACACACAGGGTTTCATTTTTTTTTTTTAAGAATTTAAAAAGCTTTCTCTGCCACCGTTTCCATGGAGTTTACTTGTTATTGCATCTTCCTGTACAAGTGAAATTAACTGCTGCCTAAAAAAGTACCTTTTGTATTATTGCTTTGAAGTGAAACAACTACGTTAAAAGATATAGGTAAATCCATGTACAGTTGTGGTGGTACATTTACATACCCTGGCAGAATTTGTAAGATGTGTACCATACTTCAAAGAAAATATGTCTGATCAGGCAGAAGACATTTCATTTACTTTTAATGGAATCCAAATTAAACTATAAGGCATCACAGAATAGCACAACCAGTAAATAAAACATAGTAATAAGGAAAATAATGAGATGGTCCCTGTTCAAAACTTTGCATACCCTTAGTTCTTACTACTGTTTATTGCCCCCTTTAGCATCAATGATGACATGCAGTCTTTTGTGATAGTTGTGGATGAGGCCTTTGATTTTCTCAGACTGTAGAGCTGCCCATTCTTCTTGGCAAAAAACCTGCACGTTTGAGATCTCCCCAAAGTGGCTCAAAGACATTGAGATCAGGAGACTGTGATGGCCACTCTAGCACCTTCACTTTTTTCTGCTGAAGCCAGCAAATGGTCAATTTGGTCTTCTGTTTTGGATCATTGTTGTGTTGGAAGATCCAACTGCGTCCGATGCGGAGCTTCCAGACTGATGCATGCCAGTTGTCCTCCAGTATTTTCCAGTAACATGCTGCATTTATCTTGCCATCAATTTTGACTAAGTTATCTGTGCAGCTGTAGCTCACACACACCCTGAGAACATTAGAGATCCACCTCCATACTTCACAATAGGGATTGATGGTGTTCTTTACATCATGGGCCTTGTTGTGCCCTCTCCAAACATTGTTGTGACCATAAAGTTCAATTTTGGTCTCATCACTCCAAAGGACTTTGTCCCAGAAGTTTTGAGTCTCATCTTAATGCTGTTTGGCACATTGGAAGTGGGCTGTTTTGTGTCGTTGGAACAGTAAAGGCTTTTATTTCTTGCAACTTGACTGTGCATCTCATTTTTGTTCAAGAACCTCCTTATTGTGAATCTGGAACAGCAGCACCAGTTATTTACAGAGAAGCCCGTATCTCAGCTAAAGTGGCTTGTTGGTTTTTCTTGGCAGCTCGACAAATGAACCTGGCATGTGGGGCCAAAATCTCGGTTGGTCTACCTGACTGTGGCCTGGTAACAACAGAACTCCTAACGTTTCACTTTTTTATCAGAGTCTGAACACTACTGACAGGCATTTTCAGATCTCCGGATATCTTTTTCAATCCTTTTAATGATTTATATAATTCAACAACCTTTTTTCGCGGTCCTTAGACAGTTCTTTTGCTTTCCCCATAGGCTGGTATTCAGCAAAGTCAGTGCAGCTCTGCCTGAATTTAAATTGATTATTTATACATAGACACTGAGTACAATCAAAGAGTTTAATGGTGTGGACACTCTCCTTTAATTACCCTTAATATGAATCTATGTTTGTCAACTTGTGTGTATATCATCAGCCCCAACATTCAAGGGTAGGCAAACTTACGAACAAGCCTATTTGGGTGATTTTGGTTATCATTATGATTTGAAAAGGGCACACACAATTATGTGATAATAAATTATTTTGCCTGAGTACCCTCCCTAATTAAAAGGAAAGCTTTCTGCATGATTACTTATATTTTCCAAACAATGGCCAATATTTCACAAATTCTGCCAGGTTATATAAACTTATGAGCACAGCTGTATATACTGTATATATTGGCAAAAGGCATTAAGAGATCAAACTGGCTTCATGTTTGCTTTATCAAGAAATTAACTCTTTACTGCAGAAGATCTGCATTTTCATGTAGGATTGGTATGCCATCAGCTGTCACACAATAAACTGTAAGAAATTAGCCATGGTTGTGCATTGCTTCATTCCTGTCTATGTGCAAGTGCCCAAAATGTAATCTGGGTGTCTAAAGCTGATGTCACATTTCAAGACTTGCACACTGAGATGGCTGATCTTGTTGCCGGTCCATGTCACATTTACTGACTGAGTTCTGGCCTTCAAGCACAGTTGTACTCGTCCCTTTTTGACAGCCAATAACATGCTGCCCTACAGGGTCGGCATTGTACGAAGGTCAGCTACAGTCTTGGCCCTTATTTTGTTTTTTCTGTTCTGTCACGGTACATAAAACAAGACATCAGACAGATGAAATTTTCTTCTGTTTGTGAGGTCCAAAACACTTGTGTCTATTATTCCTCACTGCTGCATGTTATGCGTTGTACTTCCAGATGAGCATTCATTGGTTGTCAGCTCTCATGCACACAGAGCCCAAAATCAAACCTGTTTGTGGACTCGGTGGAGTGAGTCACTGGGTATGTCACATAAAGCGACCGACTTTACAGAAGAACTCCACCAATTGCCACGCTAAGATCATATAAATGAAAGTCACTGGAAAAGTCGTCTAATGTGACATGTCCTTAATAAGGCTTCCTTCTATACATACTTTATGCCACATGTAAAAGGTAGACTATCCTCTTGTCTGGATGACATGGACGTTTCGTGTGGGAGCTCAATACGATTGTGAAGAAAAAGGAGAAAACTGGCATGCAGTTGTTGCCAACAGCACTGATTTCATACCCTACTAAGCTGCAGAAACTGTAAATATGGCAAGCGCATGGGAATAATAAGAGGCAGCACCATATAGCTGAGCTCCAGGGAAGCCAAGCAGTAATTGACCTGAGTGCAGTGAAAATAACATCAATTACCTGGAAATATTGATTGTTAAAAAACTATAATAATAACTCTTTACTGCATACCACTCGGCAGGTTTCAAAAGCAGCGCTTTTACTTTTGACATGCAATTACATATGCACTGTCCTTGGCTTTCTTAAGGTAACAAATACATTTTTTGTATTGTAAAAAATAAAATCTACTAAAATGATCCTGTCTCCTGGCTTTGCGTGCCATGCCCTCTCACTGTCACAGTCCAGCTCGCCTGCCCTCCCCGTGTCTGTGGGGGTTTTTCTGTAGGTTTCCTCTCAGGTAATAATAACATTTTATTTTTATCAACACCTTTCCAGTTTTCAAAGCACTTTACAAATACTCAGAAGGGTACAACAGGAACAGAAGCATGGAAAAAGCTAAGTAACACTGGATAGAAACAAGTATCAAAGCAATAACAAATAAATAAAAAATACATTAATGAACATAAAAGTCTGAGTTAGCACCAGAAAGTAATACAAAGTGCAGGAAGACATTAAATAAATGAATAGCATACTGTGGGAGATGCAGCAGACATACTAAGGAGCTGAACCCAGAAGATCAACGTGAACCATCGCCTCAGTCTGAGGTCACATGTTCTATGGAGCAGGTTTTTTTCAAGGACCTCTCAGTATTTGGCTCCCTTCATCCTTCCCTCAATTCTAACCCGTCTCCCTGTCCCTTCTTCTGAGAAGCACCCCCATAGCATGTTGCTGCCACTACCATGTTTCACTGTAGGGATGCTATTAGGCAGATGATGAGCAGTGCCTGGTGTTCACCAGATATGTTCTGCTCAGACAGTTCCATTTTTGTCTCTTCAGAGCAGGGAATCTTTCCCCTCATGCTCTCTGAGTGCTTTAAACTGTCATATGAATTTGAGTGGCTTCCATTTAGCTCCTCCATCACAAGCCGTTCTAAATTCAGTTCAATCAATTCATTTTGCCACAGGTGGACTCCAATCACATTCTGGATGCCTGTCAAGGGTTATTAAAGCAAACAGGATTCACCTGAGCACCATATGGAGTGACACAGCAAAGGGTCTGAATACTTAGATGAATTAGAGATTTCTGTTTTTGATGTATAATAAATTAGCAAACCTTTAAGAACATGTTTTCACTTTGCCATTATGGGCTATTGAGTATAGATAAATGAGGAAAAATGGCAAATTTATCCATTTAAAAATAAATCTGCTACATAGTAAAGTGTGACAAAAGTGAAGGGGTCTGAATACTTTTTGGATTCACTAGCATTAGTGAAATTATTTAGATGTTTTAAGTTTGTATCAAAAAGAGTAAAGAAGGTTTCCACATTCATCACTGGAATAGTAATTGAGTGAAGTGCAGGTTTCCACATTGTAAAGTCAGCATGGCCAACAAATATATTACTGGACTATCTGCAGCTCTAGATTGGCCTGTTGTAAGTGTGAGTGGGGCCCCATCACAGATTGGCAGCTTGTCCAGAGCTGTTTCCTACATGGAGCCCAGTGCTGCCAGGATAAGCTATGGCCCCCCATGTTCTTGAACTGGATTAAGCATCGGATTTGACAATATTATACTGACTGTATTGTTTTAAAAATGCTTGCAAGCTTGCACTTTTCCTGAAGGTGATAAATCTTTGCTTTGTTAACTCCCTTATTAAAATTGGGTAGACTGAAATTTGATATGAATTATGTATAAGATCTCTGGGAGATCCAAATAAACTTTTCGTAGCACATCATCCCAAGGTATTTTTCACAGAGATAACTATATAACTGTTTAGAGTTTTTTTCTATAACTGGAGCTCAGGTAGTTAAGTGCTTTGCTCAGGGTCACATAG
Source organism: Erpetoichthys calabaricus (assembly GCF_900747795.2). Classification (NCBI taxonomy): domain Eukaryota; kingdom Metazoa; phylum Chordata; class Cladistia; order Polypteriformes; family Polypteridae; genus Erpetoichthys; species Erpetoichthys calabaricus. The sequence continues at coordinate 34,050,688 of NC_041401.2, forward strand.
CGAGTGGAAGATGAAGATGGAACTGGCAAACTTAGGGCCCAGTACACTGCCTAACCTCTCCTTAGAGTCTAGGAGCACACTTATATTGAGTATTACTCAATTTTTTTATTTTTAATAAATTTGCAAAAATCTCAAGTAAACTTTTTTCACGTTGTCATCATGGGGTGTTGTGTGTAGAATTCTGAGGAAAAAAATGAATTTAATCCATTTTGGAATAAGGCTGTAACATAACAAAATGTGGAAAAAGTGATGCGCTGTGAATACTTTCCGGATGCACTGTATATACAGTCATATGAAAAAGTTTGGGAACCCCTGTTAATTCTTTGGATTTTTGTTTATCATTGGCTGAGCTTTCAAAGCAGCAACTTCCTTTTAATATATGACATGCCTTATGGAAACAGTAGTATTTCAGCAGTGACATTAAGTTTATTGGATTAACAGAAAATGTCCAATATGAATCATAACAAAATTAGACAGGTGCATAAATTTGGGCACCCCAACAGAGATATTACATCAATACTTAGTTGAGCCTCCTTTTGCAAATATAACAGCCTCTAGATGCCTCTTATAGCCTTTGATGAGTGTCTGGATTCTGGATGGAGGTATTTTTGACCATTCTTCCATAAAAAATCTCTCCAGTTCAGTTAAATTTGATGGCTGCCAAGCATGGACAGCCTGCTTCAAATCATCTCATAGATTTTCGATGATATTCAAGTCAGGGAACTGTGACGGCCATTCCAGAATATTGTACTTCTCCCTTTGCATGAATGCCTTTGTAGATTTTGAACTGTGTTTTGGGTCATTGTCTTGTTGGAATATCCAACCCCTGTATAACTTCAACTTTGTGACTGATGCTTGAACATTACCCTGAAGAATTTGTTGATATTGGGTTGAATTCATGCGACCCTTGACTTTAACAAGGGCCCCAGTCCCTGAACTAGCCACACAGCCCCACAGCATAATGGAACCTACACCACATTTCACAGTAGGTAGCAGGTGTTTTTCTTGGAATGCGGTGTTCTTCTTCTGCCATGCAAAGCACTTTTTGTTATGACCAAATAACTCAATTGTTGTCTCATCAGTCCAAAGCACTTTGTTCCAAAATGAATCTGGCTTGTCTAAATGAGCATTTGCATACAACAAGCGACTCTGTTTGTGGATTGAGTGCAGAAAGGGCTTCTTTCTCATCACTGAATTGTAGAACGATGTACAGATACACCATCTGCAGCAAGATGTTCTTGCAGGTCTTTGGAGGTGATCTGTGGGTTGTCTGTAACCATTCTCACAATCCTGCTCATATGCCACTCCTGTATTTTTCTTGGCCTGCCAGACCTGCTGGGTTTAACAGTAACTGTGCCTGTGGCCTTCCATTTCCTGATTACAGTACATTCCTTACAGTTGAAACGGACAGTTTAAACCTCTGAGATAGCTTTTTGTAGCCTTCCCCTAAACCATGAGACTGAACAATCTTCGTTTTCAGATCTTTTGAGAGTTGCTTTGAGGATCCCATGCTGTCACTCTTCAGAGGAGAGTCAAAGGGAAGCCCAACTTGCAATTGACCACCATAAATAGCTTTTCTCATGATTGGACACACCTGACTATGAAGTTCAAGGCTTAACGAGCTAATCCAACCAATTTGGTGTTGCAAGTAATCAGCACTGAGCAGTTACATGCATTCAAATCAGCAAAATTACAAGGGGACCCACATTTTTGCACAGCCAGTTTTTCACATTTGATTCAGTTTTCATACAACTAATTACTGCTTCACTAAAAATCTTTGTTCGGAAAACACCCCAGTACTTAGAAGTTCCTAGAAAATGAAAGACATACCACTGTTATCTTTTTTGTTGAAAGTAAATTATTATGCAGGCTGAGAGGGGTTCCCAAAGTTTTTCATATGACTGTATGTACTCTCTATTTACATCTACTTATATACTGTACAGTATATACAAATATATATACAGTATAATATATATATAAAAATTATAGCTAAATTGTTATCATGCAATGCTCATTTTTCTTCAGAACAGGATGTCATATACCATACATCTATATATCATTTTCTTCATCTTCATTAGGAGAATACAACAATGATACTCTCATAGCAATACAACCAATTTAATGTGAATACGTCAAAAAAAAACACATTACAGACATGTGCTCTGCTAAGAACAGTAGTGTTTGAGTTGTGTGTTAGTATTCAACAAGCCATGCATGTGGCCCAATGGTAGCACAGTTGTCTTGTAGTAAGGAGGGAGGTTGTGAGTTCACGTCCCAGGTCCTCACTGTGTGAAGTATTGTAAAAAAGTTTTTTTTTTATTTAACAAAAAATTCCACTGTGCACTGATAGCAAGCAAAGTGAGGAGTTGTGCTACTATTGGTGGTCAGGGGGGCACACCCCTAGTGTGTTTATGTATGTATCTTGTGGAAGTTCAGCCTGGACGCAGACAGGCAGACACCTATGGTTCAAACACACACGCATTTATTTACATTATTTACAGTCCCAATAAAGTCCTGCATAGCACACAGTGCCTCTGCACCAAACACCCTTAAGTCCAGGTCTTGTAACAGACCTTCCTTTCACCGCCTCTCCTCCTCTCTCCCGAGCTTTGTCCTCTTCCCCCCGACTCCGGCTAATGACTGGAGGAAGGTGGCCTCTTTTATACCCACCTGGATGTGCTCCAGGTGCCCTCTGACGATCTTCCTGCGGCACTTCCTGGTGTGGCGGAAGTGCTGCATTAGCACCCGGAAGCACTCTGGGCGTCCCTGGTAATCCTTTTGGCAGCACTTCCAGGTGTGGCGGAAGTGCTGACGTCCAGGGCTCCTCAATCCTCCGGGCACCCTCTGGCGGTGGCCACGGGCCCTTACAGGGTTGAGCTTTCATGCTCAGTTCCTGTGGCCCCCATACAAACCAGGGCAGGTGCCCTCTTGTGGTTGGCATAGTCCCTCTCCTGGTCCTTCCAGGTGTCCTGGCTGGGCACAGCCCCCAGCCGACCGCCACAATCTATATACAATGATTTGGATAGGAATATAAGTAACAGGCTGGTTAAGTTTGCAGATGATATCAAGTTGGTTGATTGGAAGATAATCTGAAATTCATTGAACCATCATAAAGGGGCTTGGACAGCATACATGTTTGGGCAGATTTATGGCAGATGACATTTAATATCAGTAAATGCAGAGTATTACACGCAGGAATTAAAAATGTTAGGTTTGAACACACAATTGGAGCACTGAAAATCAAGAGTACAGGATTATGAGAAGGATTTAATAGTTGCAGTGGTCTCGACACTATCAACTGCCAGACGGTGTTCAGAAGCCTTTAAGAAGGCTAACAGAATGTTAGGTTATATAGCGCCTTGATGTGTGGAGTACAAGTCCAAGGAGCTTCTGCTCAAGCTTTATAATGCACTGATGAGGCCTCATATGGTGTATTGTGTGCAGTTTTGGTCTCAATACTACAAAAAGGACATAGCAGCACTAGAAAAGGTCGCAGAAGAGCGACGAGGCTGATTCCAGGACTACAGCGGATGAGTTATAAGGAAAGATTAAAAGAGATGAGCCTTTTTAGTTTAAGCAAAATGAGATTAAGAGGAGACATGATTGAAGTGTTTAAAATTATGAAGGGAATTATTCCAGTGGATCGAGACTGTGACTTTAAAATGAGCTCAACACAAATAAAGGAACATAAATGGAAACTGGTTATGGTTAAATTTTGTACAAATGTAGCAAACAGAGAACCATAGATGCATGGAATAAGTGACCAAGTAGTGTAGTAGACATTAAGACTTTAGGGACTTTCAAAACTCTACTTGATGTTATTTTAGAAGAATTAGGTGGATAGGACTGGAGAGCTTTGTTGGGCTGAATGACCCGTTCTTATCTAGATTGTCCTAATGTTGTAAAATAACACTCTGAAACCCATCTAATATAATTCAGGGTTATTAGTGTCTGGAGTCTATCCCAACTGTACTGGGTTCAAGGCAGGAAACATCTTTGTACAGGACGTCAGTCTATTGTGGGGTCCACACTCGCACCAATACAGGGCCAATTTAAGTCGACAGATTAGCTGAACATGGCATGTGTTTGGGGATGTGGGCAGAGTTTCCAGAGGAAAATCAGTGCAAATCTGTAAATAATGTGCAAAGCTTAATTTTGTACAATTATAATTTAGTGTAATTACTGTATTTCTACAGCTAGCGTCATTTATTCATCCATTCCATCCATTTAACCCTCCAAGATGGTGAAAAGCACTCCATTTTTTTGTTTCATGCATTAAGTTGTGCCTCAAATTAATCTTAGCATGGATTAACAAGATGTTTCTAATGCATGACTAATTCTCACACTTGTCTTAAAAACTATTATAATCACATCAATAGCCTGCACTGAAAATAGAATGGAAACTAATGAAGCACTTTGCATTCAGCAGGAAAACACCTTTTTATTATTCCTGTCTGCCACAGAAAGCTGCTTGAACAGTTTATTCACTCAAATACAGTATCAGCAAACCATTTTTGTTGCCATAATAGACAGGAATGAAAAGAAGAAATATATCTTGTGTTTCCACCTATATTACAAAAGTATTGCATACAGCTATCTGATGTGGAATCCATTTGCATTTTGCTTCATTGAACACAGACCACCAGGAGCCACAGTTTGTGCTGGGAGCATTGGGTGCAAGTGTAGCATCGCTCAGACAGAAGGGGCCTGCTGTGAAGAAATTACATCCTTGCAGTCAGAAGCCTGATTAATGACTTGAGCTGACAAGAGTATTCTTTTTGCTCAACCGGAGAGTATGGGTGTGTTGTGTGAGTATGGGCTGCTTCGGTGAAGAGCTCAGCTGGCATCCTGAGAGCCCACTGTTGATGGCTTGTGACAGGAGCATTACTCAATGCAAACAAAACTCTGTGACACAAGGCAAAAATAAATCCATGGTGTTTCATCAGGGCTTGGCACACTTATGCAAGGCCAACTTGTCGTTGCCAAATTAACCTAAAGAATATGCCTTTGGGATAACTTAAGGTTATGCAGCTTGTTTAATCTAACTCTGGCTCGTGGTGGAGGGGCACAGCCTACTGTACTTTGGCAGGATAGACCACACTGCGAGAAGCATTGCTGAAGGGATCAGGAAAACGCACACAGACACAGGGTGAACACAGAGAATGTGGTGAAATTAGAGATCATATCCAGGTCTCTGTGAGGCAGCGGCAACCAACTATTGTGCAAATTAATTAATTTCCTTTCCCTTAGAGAAGATTCATCATTTTTAGTATAATATTACAATATAAAAATATTTTTACTTATTTTGCCCTGCATATGGGACTCTCCACTTGATGGAAAAACGTTCATAAGATGGATGGCGGGGTCCTTGTCTGGTCAGGACGCCTCTTCATTCTATGGACCGGAGGATCAAGCCTGGCCAGGACAGTACTTCCCCCGGAAAGCTAGATGGCAGCAATCGTGGGTTGCAGCGGTGCCTAGGACTCCCGCAGGGCTTCATGGGAGTTGGAGTTTGGTGCAGCCCTGTTGGGATCCATGGGCGCCACCAGGGGGTGCTGTAGCTGCTGCTGAGCCCTACAGAGCAGCTCTTCCGCCATGCCTGGAAGTGCTGTCGGAATTAGGTCTTCAAGCACCTGGAGCACTTCCGGGTGGGCTATAAAAGGAGCCAGCAGCCACCACTCCGAGAGCGAGAGTCGGGAGGAGGGAGACAAAGCTTGCCGGAGAGGAGTGGTGGAGAAAGAAAAGAGAAGGAGAAGAATTGTGTGGTACTGTGCTTGTGGGACTGTTTTGTGTACTCGTGGGAACGGGGAAGACATTCTCCATGAGGGCAGAAAAAAGGAAATAAAAGCTCGATGTGCTTTGAACTTGTGGCCTTTACAATGTTTAGATTTTCACATTTCATATTTAAACAAATAAATATTTTACTTGAGCATGTTTAGCAATAAAATGTGGAAACAGTAAAAAGGCTTTGGGTAACCAAAAATTCTTTTAATATTTTATCTGATAAACTTTAGACTCTGGTCTATTAAACAGATGATGAGAAAAATGGTTGCAATACAAGCCAAATGTAATTAATGTAATGAAAGGTTAACTTGTCCCTTTTTGATGCCTTGGCCGCTGGCATCCATGGGCACCTTTTATCTCCCAGGACATCAATAATCATAACCAAGTATGGACTAGGGCAAGTAAGGACCCAACAACAGATATCGGTGCCAAGTGTAAATTGCGTTTATTGAAACATCAAAGGCACAGTGTGCAGAATCTTCATCAATAAATAATTCATAAAAATAGTGACATGAGGAAGTAAAAAACCCAATAAATAGATCCAATAAATAAGTTAAAACTAAGAATAAAATCATAGTCCGAATCGCCTCTCTCTCCAGTGCTTCTTTCTTTCGCTTGTCTCACATTCTCACCACCTGGGCATTACAGCATGGCTCAGACGCTCAGGCGAATGCGGTCCGCCTTCTGGCTCCCGTCTTAGTCAGCTGTTTTGGCAACCATCAGAGCACTCTGAGCCCAGCTCCCTCATCCTGTCACCTAAATCGGTCTACAGATCAACAAGAGCGATCCTCTCCCATTGCTGCACCAAAGAGCATCCGTGACCACCTCATCTCCTCTTATCCATCCTATTCGTCTTTCTTCTTTGATCCTACATGGGTTTCTTTTTTCTCTCCCCATCTTTTGCCTACTCAGGCCTTTTATACTCCTTGTGACTGTAGGTGTTCTAAAAGATGTGTGGAGCACTAATGAGGGATGGCTCAGCCGATTGGACTTGTGCATTCCCACATTAATTGCTTTACAGTTGCTTGTCTCTCCTGTGCACTCCTACGCTCAAAGTCTGAGCTGCACTATTAAAATAAAATCCTACACCTTTTCTGATCCACTGATCTTGCCACAGACCCCAGACATGCTTCACCACACACCACCCGTAATAAGCCTCCAGCTCCTCAACAGGGATGAACAATCAAATCAATCAAATCAATGCATATCTGGAAGCCAAGGTCTGTTGCTTAGTCCTCGCTTCCCTGCCCTAAACCAATCACCCATAATCTACCCAAGCATTGCAACAACCCACGAACATAAAAAATAAGAACTTTAAAAATCAATCAAAACAATCAAAAATATATGTGTTTTATTCTATTAAAACTACATTATTCTTCCATTCATCTGGGTTTGGGTACGTGGGTTCCATTTATGAATTAAAGTCTCCTTGCTTTTGTCCTTCGTCTCTTTGTCCCTCACTGCTACCAGTCCATCCCACCTCTGCCACCTCTTGTGATGCCCTGGAAGACTCTAGTCTGCAGATCATGCCACAGATCTTGGACCCTCCTCACAACACCCTTGCTGATAGGAGATTTTGGTAATATACACAGAAAATCATTTGTGTACAATGAAATTTAGGGAGCAAATATTAGAGGTATAGAATTATTTTTGAAATTTTATGTTTTTATTTTATTTTAATTAAAAAGTTCCCTTTGCAAATGTTACTACCATATAGCACTTTATAATACAATATATTATAGTGTAGCGCTCTCCACTATTGGCATGATGACAAGTTGGGATATTGTCGGTAATTATCTAAATTTACACAGATAAGACAGAAGTATTTATAATAGACAGACAGACAGATAGTAGGGTGGTTGGCCAGGGTCAGAATGTCAGTGGGGCACAAACTAATTTAACGGGAGTGAGTCCCCAGTGGCTGCAAAGAGGCCTAGTATCCTCCTACTTCTTCTGGTAAGCCAGCTACTTGAGCTGTGCTTGTCACTTTATATGTGAGACAAGCCTCAGGCCGTCGGGGACAACAGGGACCCCAGGGCCTAATAAGAGGAAGACAGACTCAGGAGTTACAAGGGCAACTCTGACTAGTATTACATGGTACTGGTAGCAAAAAAAATACAGAACTTCCAAATTTTTAAAACAGCACTATACCATCCATCCATCCATTTTCCAACCCGCTGAATCCGAACACAGGGTCACGGGGGTCTGCTGGAGCCAATCCCAGCCAACACAGGGCGCAAGGCAGGAAACAATCCTGGGCAGGGTGCCAACCCACCGCAGAGCACTATACCAATTTTATACTAAATTTGCTATTGGCTTTTAATTGCTGTGAACTGGATCCTCACCCTGTGAACCCCACTGGCAAATTCGAAGCAATACTTGTATGCTTGTGGCGATTGCCCTCTTCTACACGGTGATGTGCTGGGGAGGCAGCATAGAGAAGAGGGACGCCTCACGCCTGGACAAACTGGTGAGGAAGGCAGGCTGTATTGTAGGCACGGAGCTGGACAGTTTGACATCTGTGGCAGATCGACGGGCGCTGAGCAGGCTCCTGTCAATCATGGAGAATCCACTGCATCCACTGAACAGGATCATCTCCAGACAGAGGAGCAGCTTCAGCGACAGACTGCTGTCACCGTCCTGCTCCACTGACAGACTGAGGAGATCGTTCCTTCCCCACAATATGTGACTCTTCAATTCCACCCTGGGGGGGTAAACGTTAACATCATACAAAGTTATTGTCTGTTATATCTGCATTTTTATCACTCTTTAATGTAATATTGTTTTTTTTATCAGTATGCTGCTGCTGGAGTATGTGAATTTCCCCTTGGGATTAATAAAGTATCTATCTATCTATCTATCTATCTATCTATCTATCTATCTATCTATCTATCTATCTATCTATCTATCTATCTATCTATCTATCTATCTATCTATCTATCTATCTATCTATCTATCTATCTATCTATCTATCTATCTATCTATCTATCTATCTATCTATCTATCTATCTATCTAGCTATCTAGCTATCTATCTAGCTAGCTAGCTAGCTAGCTAGCTAGCTAGCTAGCTAAGGCCCTTAACCTGCTAAGGCCCTTAACCTGCAATTGCTCCATCCTGGGTATGACATTAATCTGCAACCAGGCCCTGTAGGCCCTCCAACCTGCAGGGAAAACCTGGGGGTTGGTGGCAGAATTGGCACTCCAGCCACCATTAAAAAAAAAACACCTCACATTGGTTCCATTCCATCTGAACTAGTGTGGTGGGGAGGTGTCACCCGTGGCATGGGCTGCACTAATCTGGGATTCTGAGTTGGTTTGTCCTGTGGTGGGTACGGCAATGTGCTGTATCAGTGCGTACTCCTAACCTCTTCTCCTCACTGGAACATGTGAGAAAACTCAATTACCTGGGCCCAGTTGTTCAAAATAAATCCAATGGGATTTGGGATAACAGATTGGATTGAATATTGAAAATGGGTTGGTCAAAGGGAAAAGAGGGATTCTGGAATCAGATCAGATCATCTAATCCAATCTCTGTTTTAATCAGGATCAAACAGTCTTTTGTGTTGTTCAAAAGTTTGTGTATGAATTGGGATACATTTGATCCCAAAAATCAGGATAATCCTGATCCCAACACAGAGGTGGATTCAGTGTGGATTTCTGGCACACAATAAAATAAAACTTGAAAATTGATCAAAAAAGCTATGTTTGCAGGTGATGTATACATCTATTTATATTTTGTACAATTGTTGAACTAGGACAGTGACAATGTAAATAAAGTAGGGAATAAGACATTAAGCCTTTAGGTATAGTCAAAGGAAAAAAATCCCTGTGAAATATCAGTACTCAAACAAAATCTCAAAGCTCAAAAAGCTCTACTGTCCTTTGTATTTTAATGAAAATGACAATTACTATTACTCAAGTCATCAGTCAGAAGTAATGTCTTACAATTGCATCCCTGATCACACGTCCAAGTCTGGCCCTCATTTGGAGCGAACATTGGAGGTTGCTCTGGTTGCACTTCATCAGGCTCAGGTCCATCATATATGTCATCAAGAGGAACATTACGCCTGGTGGCAATGTTATGCAAGACAATACAGGCTCGTATTATATTGCATGCCACCTCGGGTTCCACCCGCAAGTAGTTAAAGCATGCAAAGCGCCTCTTCAGGACTCCATTTAAGCGCTCAATTGTGCATCTTGTTTTACAATGTGCAGAGCTGAAGCCTGCCTGCTCAGGTGTGTTTGGAACTGGAAAAGGGGTCATCAGCCATGGTAGGAGTGGATAAGCACTGTCTCCCAATATTATGCCATTTGGTCGGTTGGACTGGAGCTTTCTGTACAGTGCGCTCTCCCTCAGGATGCGTGCATCATGGACAGACCCTGGCCACTTGACAACACAGTTTGTGATGATGAGGTCAGCGTTGGCCAAGGTCTGCAATGTACTTGATATCATCCCTCCCAAAGTGAAAATGGGCATACAGTTCCTCTGTAGTGTATTGCACAAGTGGTTTGGCACGCTCAGCATACATTCTTTCACGGTATTTTCTCCTTCCCAACCTGTGGTAGTGATGAACAACACCTGCCATGCCAATGCCTCTGTAAACCTATGACCGAGGTGTGTAAGAAATTGGTGATTTTATTTGGTCACACATCAATTAAGCAACAATGAGCTGACTAGTTTGTCATGTGTTGAATTACTCCAATCAAGCACAGGGCCTATAAAATCAGTGTTAGCTACACAAAAGAGATGGAACCATGGACTCAAAAGGGCCTAATTTCACAGTGGCAGAAAACCATGCACTGTTGGAGGTGTTAGGTGCCATTATTTCTCCATAGTAGGACACTTCAGTTCATTAAAGGGGAGAGAAGTGACCAAGAAAAGCAAACAGAACATTTGGGAGGACATCACCAAGATTGTGAATGCTATAGGGGCTGGTCAGAAAAGGACCACAAAACAAGTCATATTAAGATGGAAGAACCTTAAAGCCAAGGCAACAAAGGACCTTGCTGAGGCCAAAAACCCCACAACGGGTAACAAGCCTTTCAAGAGAGGTGAATATAATAATAATAATAAAAATAAATTTTATTTATATTGCACTTTATATTTTAGCAATCCCAAAGTGCTACAGAGTAAAAATAGAATAATAAAATAAAAAAAAAGAACAGAAGAGTCTATAAAATACTTTAACAAAATGACTTTCTAAAAAGATGAGTTTTTAGGTTTCGCTTAAAGGCCTCAGTCGACTGTGGGGCTCTCAGGTAATCAGGGAGGGCATTCCACAGCCTCGGCGCCACCGATGAAAACGCCCTGTCACCCATGCTGCTGAGCTTAGTTCTGGGGACTTGAAGAGTGTTAGTGAGTACAGAACGGAGGGAACGTAAGGAGTTATGGGGGGTAAGGAGTTCCTGTAGATAAAGAGGGGCATGTCCATAAATGCACTGATGGGTAAGAAGGGTGACCTTGTACTCTATTCTGAATGAAACAGGGAGCCAGTGAAGGGTTTTCAGGATTGGGGTGATGTGATCATACTTTCGCACCCTCATCAGGATCCTGGCAGCGCTGTTCTGAATATACTGGAGTCTCTGGATACTCTTGCCAGGAATCCCAATGAGGAATGCATTACAGTAATCCAGCCTGGAAGAGACAAAGGCATGGACGAGCTTCTCTGCATCTGCCAGGGTGAGTAATGGGCGGAGTTTGGCGATGTTCTTGAGATGGTAAAAAGATGACTTACAGAGATATTTGATGTGGGTGTCAAAAGTAAGTTGGGAGTCCATTCTAACACCCAAATTAGTAACAGATGTGGAAAGAGGAATATTTTGGCCAGAGAAAGTGATACTGGTGATGGTAGAAGAGCGAAGATGATGTGATGTACCAACTAAGATGGCTTCTGTTTTGGATCTGTTCAACTGAAGAAAATTGAGCCTCATCCAAGCCTCTATCTCCTCCAGGCAGGTAGACAATGTAGATGTTGGCAGAGGAGCAGTAGAGGAGGTGGGAGTAGTCCTGAGGTAAAGCTGAGTGTCATCGGCATAGCAATGGAACGATAAACCATGTCTGCCAATGACAGTTCCAAGGGGGAGCATGTAGATAGTAAAAAGGATAGGGCCCAGCACAGAGCCCTGTGGAACACCACAGGCGATGTTGTGGGTGTGGGACTTTGCGCTGCCAAGGGCGACATGCTCAGTTCTGCCAGTCAGGTATGATGTAAACCAATTTAGAACAATTCCTGAGAGTCCAATAGTGTATTGCAGGCGGTGAAGAAGGATGTTATGGTCTATTGTGTCAAAAGCAGCTGTCAGGTCAAGGAGGATAAGTAGTGAAGGTGAACCAGTATCTGCCGTCATCAGAAGATCATTGGTGACCCTGACCAGGGCTGTTTCAGTGCTATGGCCAGGGCGAAAACCAGACTGAAACTTTTCAAACAGATTGTTCAGTTTGAGATGATCGTGAAGTTGTGCTGCAACTATTTTTTCCAGGACTTTGGAGAGAAATGGAAGATTGGAGATGGGCCTATAATTGGAGAGAACTTCAGGATCCAAGGTGGATTTTTTCAGTAGAGGTCTGATGACAGCAGTTTTTAGTGCAGAAGGAATATGGCCAGCCAGGAGGGACTGATTTATCATCCTGGTGATAAGTGGAGAGATGGCAGAAATGTTGGCCCTCAGCAAGGGTGAGGGGAAAGGGTCCAGGGAACTAGTAGACGGTTTCATTTTCCTGATGACATCCTCCACCTCTTCCCGTGTGGCAACAGAGAAAGAGCAAAGAGGATGGACGGTCTCAGACAATGAGTCAACAGTTGGGAAGGGCAAGATATCCTTGGTAGAGAGGTGTAAACGGATATTGATGGTGTTGAAGTCGATGGTGAGCCCACAGTTACAGAGGAGGGTGGGCCTGGTCCTCCTAATGAAGAGGAAATATTTGTCCTCAATCTCAGTCAAGTGGTTGAGGAAGAAGATGGATCCTCACAGATAGAGCCAGCTGTTGTCACAGAACCTTTAAAAAGAAAGCGTAAGCATTCTCCAAACCTGGATGGTGACGCATATGAGATGCTTCTTACAAGAGAAACTGAAAGAGCAGAAGTGCAGATTCTTCTGGCAAAGGAACAACTCCTCCTTACCCAACTACAACAAACTAAAGTCAGAATGGAATTCCAACTCCTAAAAGCAGAAATTGAAAGAGCTGGTCTCTGTACCAATGAGGAACTGTAAATGTTCCTTATTTTGTTAACTGTTGGACTTTTTTGTTTTACAATTATATAAAAATAACCACAGTGCATATGTGGGGAAATATTTTATTCTTTCAGTCATTCATTCATTTATTCTTGTGAGATTGAAATGGAATCTGGCTGTTTATAAATGAAATGGAAAAATATTTGTTTATTGTGGTGTTTTCTGTTTCTTCCAAGTAACACACATGATGGCTATTTGGCTACTGGTATTTTTGGTCCGCCTGTTGTTCTTTACATAGCCAGTAGGAAAACCAGCATGAAAGTGAAATTACCAGAATTACCAGATCCTGGATAGCAAAACAAGGGATTTCAAAATCCAGATCATTTTTATCCCGATTCAATAGTTTGAACAGCTGGGCCCTGGAGACACAGGAGCACATGTGCAAACACCACATATATCTGTAGAGTGTTTACCTGAAAACAAACTCCTGAAACAGATGCACTGGTGGATGGATAGAAGAATAAATAAATAAATAGTAAATGATATATTCATATATATATATATATATATATATATATATATATATATATATATATATATATATATATATATATATTCATGGCATTCACAGTCTGAATCACGATCTGATTGTTTGGGTAGTTACCTATCAGGTAACGCTTTTGCGTACTCTTTGCATTATTTGACAGTAAACTATTTCAACCATATATATATATATATATATATATATATATATATATATATATATACACAAGTGATTATCCAATTCAAGATCATGTGAGGTTGGAGTCTGTCCTGATGATATTTGGCCCAAGGAAGGAGCAAGAGTTGGATAAAGCACCAGTCCATTCATACAGACATTCATGAAGGGGCCAATGCAGAGACTCCAGCTAACATAACCAGCACTGGAGATATGATAATCCATACAGGCCAAACATGGAAAAACTGCATAGATAACTGTGAGACAGTAATGCTCTTCTCTCTGCCACCTAACTACAAAAATACCCTTTCCTCCATTTACCTTCTAAAATCAGTATTTGTTAACTTGACCAGAGTGGTGTCCTGTTAATGACAGCTTCTTGCCTTGTGCCAAGCAAATAATCTGCAGCTTTTCACGACTTTGCAATTGCATGAGTGGAGTTAGAAAATGTATGGTGGTGTATCATGAACACTGAAAGTCTGAATATTTTTGTGGTTGGATCTCTGTGCTGCAAGTTTACAACATGCTTAAAGCAGATTCTCTAGTGACATCTGGTGGCTGTCTAGTGTATGGCTGAACTTCTCATGTCTTGCGTAGCATTGTCTGGAATTAGGAAAATAAAACAGCAAATGCTTCATAAAAAATGTACTTTCAGGATCAACCAAGGCTAACGTTTTTCAATGTGTATTTTGAAAAGGAATCATGATTTAGTCGTAAGCACTGAGTTCTTTTTTGGTTAAATACGCTATGGCTGCATTTGTTTTTTTATCTCTACAAAGCCTTCATACTTTAGGGTTAACCAATTGCCAGTATTTTAAAGAGATTTTTTTGTGAACCATGATAATGAGTTTTGCTGCTTTTTTGCTTCTTGGCAGCAGTGGCCTTGGACCAGACAAATAGCCTTGAATGAGTAGAGGCGGACAGAATTTGATAGCATTGGGAGTTCATGCTGCTGCATTATGTTTTTAAATAGTATGTTATTTAGAAGACATAATTATTACATGACATTGAGTAGCTCTGACCTTCAGTGTTTCCTTCTGTGGTAGATGTAGCATATTTATACAGTTATTAAAATAATACTCAGTCAGACAAACACCCATTTTTATATATGCTGATGGAGAGATACTTAATAATAAAAAAATATAGATGAAACTAAAGACTTTACAGTTAATCAAATGGTGAAGGAGATTTTAGAAAAGGAAATGAAACAATGGCATTATAGTAGTATAACTCAGAATTTCTGGTTTGATTTAATTGTATGCAGTATAAGATGATTGAATTTTGACTTGTTGTGCATTGACGGTGATTGTGCTGATGGTAGGCCCCCTGCATATTCTTGAAGGTGGAACACAAACGTTGGTTCAGTGCCAGTGATATGCTATTTATTGTTTTTGACATCTGTACTCATGCAGAACATGGTGAAGATTTTTATTTTTGATTACTTGGGTTTTTATTAAAAATATGATGATGTCACGTCATTGACATTTTGTGTATTTATTTTTATGGGTGACGCCATCTTAGAACTTTTGGTTGCTAGGCAGGTGATTCACATTTCATGCGACCTTTGCCATCATGGTAGCCTTGATATTAAAATTGGCAGGATTTAAAATGTAAGTACAGTATTTAATGGAATAACCTCAAGAGTGACTAGGGCTCCAGCAAAGTACCAAGTACTGTATTTAGGAAAATTTTCGTTTTATGTATGGCTTAATTTTGACCTCAACTGCTTTAGTCTTTAAAACTTTGCTGAACATCCAAACAACTGTTGTGTTTCCACCTTTGCTATCCACCACAACTATCCTTTTGTTTTGGCCCTTTAAAGAAATGCCAGTTCGTTATCAAAATCTGTCCAACAGACCATGTAATATGTCCAATTTCAAAATGGTAACTGGCTAAACAGTTTAGCTGGTAGCCATAACCAGGGGTGTACTGGCTAAGATACTGGAGCTTAAATGACAAGGCTGCCAGTTTATTTCCCACCTTGGATTCACTGTGTGTCCTGCAGCAAGGCACCTGACCTGCTTGTGCTCCAAATATATGCAAGTAATTCTAGCATATACAGTAACTTATACAGTAAGTTACCTTGAATAAAGACATTACCCAGACTTAATAACAATGATAATAAAAAAACACTTTCCTCTCACTGGTAAAGTTTTACTTCAGAGAATGTACATTATCAATCCATCCATTGCACAAACCTGCTTCTTAAACAGGTCTGTGGGAACTCGAGTCTGCCCTGGCGGTAGTCGCGCCATTGCAGGGCTCAATATCACTCACAAATGACCAGTCAGACTCACCTGCACATCTGAAGGTGGAAATGACAGCCATCAGTGCACAGCAGTCCTGCTTACTCTGGCTTTAAGCAGTTGTTGACAGCAGGAGGCAAATGACAGAAATGGTAATCAATGCAGCGAATAGAGTCGATCTTCTGAGATATTACTCAGTGATCCTTGGAGGGAGCCTTATCACTTTTAAAGACTCACAGATGTAGTAAACATCTCCAAACAGACAGTGACTAACTTTATATCTGGACCATGCTCTAAGAGCTGCGACACTGTAGCAGTGATCAGTGTGCCACCCATGTTTAAATGTTTGTCTACCTTCTGAGCAATTCTAATTATAGAGTTGAAGGGTGTCAGAGGCAAACCCAGCTGCACAGCATAGGAGGCATAAACCAACCTTGGATAAGGTGGGAAGCCATCCACACATCCACACACCATCATTCTGGACTAAGGGTCTTGTTCAAAAAGCGGACACCATTTTCCTTCTTGTTGTTTGTTTTTGACTGGAAATTGTATTTCCTTTTCTGACCGTACCATTACCCTCTCCCCTTCTGTTACAAATCTGGGTGTCAAGTTAGACTCCCATTTGTCATTTGATACACATGTCCATCACCCTTGTAAAATTGCATTCCTTCATCTCCGAAACATAGCCAAACTCCGTCCTTACCTCTCCCTCTGTGATGCTGAAAAGCTGGTTCATGCCTTTGTCTCATCCAGACTGGACTATTGTAATGCACTCCTCATCGGGATACCCAACAAGAGCCTTCAAAAGCTCCAAGAAATTCTAAATAGTGCTGCAAGAATCCTGATGAGGGTGTGGAAATATGAGCACATTTCAGCAATCCTTCGGTCACTTCATTGGCTCCGTATCCATCTCCGTATCGAATACAAACTCTTGTTTGTTTACTCACAAGAATTCAAAACAAGGTTCCTGGTGCATTGATCACTGTGTCGCTGGTGATTAAACATCTATGTATTAATCCATCCATTTTCTAAAACCACTTGTTCTGCTAGCACAGATGTTTACTGTTTTAGTGTAACTAAGGAGCATTTGGGGGTCATGTGGAATCAACTCCCAAACAGATGTCAGTCCAATACACAGCCACTAAGGCTCATACCAAACTACTTTAGAGTTTCAACCTAAAACAGTCAGCACATCTTTGGTATATGGGAGAGATCTGGACTACACAAAGTGAACCCACACAAAGCCAAAGAAAATGGCAGTGGTTACGCGTTGATCTGTATTATGCACTTTCTAAAGCTGACAAAGAGTGGACTGAGTGTGTAAAAATGCATGTTTTAGGACAAAGGCTTAGAAGCAGTCGGCTACTGGAACTCAAATTGTTAAAGAATGTAAGAAATGTAGGCGAGAAGACACAGGCAAAGAATTACATATCCTAAAATCGTTACAGGACAGAAACCCTGACCCCGAGATTTCCCAGTCTCTTATTAAATAAGTCCAGAGTTTTTCTCTACACCACCATCACAACTGTTTCTGTATTTTGAGCCTGCCTTTCATCAAGTTCATTTTCCTTTGCAACTAGTGCAGCCTCCTGATTAAATATACTGTATATATATGAATGGTCTTTCATGTTTCACTCCACTATGAATCTTAAAATGGCTAAGAAGACCCCGAGCTTCTTTCCAGCTATTTCTGCTCCTACATTCCTGTTACATGCCCTTTCAGTTGTGGGACTCTCATGCTCTGGAGTTTTTTCCCAGTTTTCACATCCCAAAGACATGCTCTCTAGGTAACTGGGCACTGTGTGTGTATAAATTTGTGAGCCTTAGGATAGAACAGCACCCAGTTCAGGACTGGTTCAGGCCTTGTCCACAACATTGTCAGGGTAGGCTCCAGCCTCCTTGAAATTAGACTTTGATGATGTTGGTTCCTGCCTCATGCCTAGTCCTGTTGGGATATTAATCTGCCACTCCATGAATTGGATTAGGTGAGTTTGTCAAGTACATGGTGGCAGATACTAGCAAAAAGCTTAATGTTTTTTAGCATATTTGTGAAGTTTATGCATCCATTCATTCTCAGTGTTGCTTATTCGTTTCAGATTTGCAAAGAGCAGATGCCTAGACTAGTAATACCGGGTACAAGATCAGCTCATCATTATCCATTCCAGAAGTTTTTATGTTTGTTTGGGGGATTGCTATTTGTTCATTGTTATATACAGTGCCCTCCATAATGTTTGCGAGAAAGACGCATTCTCTGCTGCCCAGTTTAAAATTACAAATTAAACAATTCAGTCTTGATTAAAGTGTACATTGCAGACTTTAATTTAAGGGTATTTGCATACAGCTTTGGTCACATCATGTAGAAATGACAACACTTTTTCTGAATGGTCTCCTTATTTCAGGTCTCCATAATGTTTGGGACAAAGCAATGGCAGGTTTATTAAAGCCGTCATATTTAATACTCTGTCACATATCCTTTGTAAGCAATGACTGCTTGAAGTCTGCTATTCATAGACATCACCAGGTGCTGAGTATCTTTAATGCAGCCATCTTCAGCTCCTGCTTGTTTCAGGGGCTTGACCCTTTATGTTTTCTCCTCAGCATATGAAAGACAAGCTCAGCTGGATTTAAATCAGGTGACTGGCTTGGCCATTCAAGAATTTTCCATGTTTTAGCTTTGAAAAACTGCTGTGTTGCCTTAGCAGTATGTTTAAGATCATCCTCTTCTTGTGGAATAAAGTGCCATCCAAAGAGTTTGAAGGCATTTACTAGAACTTGAGCAGATCAGATGTTTCTGTACACCTCAGAATTCTTTGTGTGACTGCCATCAGCAGTTCCATCATCAATGAAGATAAGTGTGCCAGGACCTGTGGCAGCCATACACGCCCAAGCCATAACACCCCCACTACCATGTTTTAACAGATGAGGTGGTCTGCTTCGGATCTCGGGCAGTTCCTTTTCATCTCCATGCTTTGCTCTTGCCATCACTCTATTGCAGGTTCATCTTTGTCTCGTTTGTCCACAAGACCAGAATTCTGCAGGCTCTTTTAAGTCCTTTTTCACAGACTGTAATCTGGCCATCTTGTTTTTGTGACTAACTAGTGGTTTGCATCTTGCAGTGCGATCTCTGTATTTGTGTTCATGAAGTCTTCTGCTGATAGTCATCTCTAACACATCCATCCACATGTGTGTCCTGAAGGCTGTTTCTTATCTGTCAGACAGGCGTTTGGGGCTTTGCAGTGGAGGTCTTCCTTTGGCCTACCAGTCCCTTTATCAAATACTGAGCTCGTCAGTGTGTTCTTTCTTCTTAATGATATTCCAGACAGTTGATTTCAGTAATCCTAAGGTTTTACTGATGTCTCTAATGGGTTTATTCTTATTTTTCAGCCTCATAATAACTCCTTTGACTTTGTCCGACACAGTTCTTGTTCACCAGTTTATCGCAGCACACACCCATACACACACACACACACACACACCCAACTTCAATCAAGCCAAGCAAATTTATAAAGAATCTGCTATTAATCTATCCTGCTTATGTTAAGGGTGAAAAAGGAAAATTTACACAGACTGCACGGGGAACATACAGTATACAGGCAGCTGGCAGGATTTGAACGCTAGTCACTGGAGCTGTGAGAAAGCAGTGCTAAGCAGTGTCACTGTGCCACCCTGTAAATGTGATAACTACAAACAGATGGGTTTGTGGCTAATGTGTGGTGAAATGGCACATGCAAGAAGAAGGAAACTGACAAAGTAGCCTTGCTGCCCGATTTCTGCTCTCAAGAGATGTCCGAAGCCTTAATTATCTGGAATGTGGTCTGCACAGTTAACCACCGTGCGTGCCCAACACATACAATCATTCAAAGCAGATAATTTCCTTTATGGAATTCTCTCCTGTTCCATATCAATAAGCTCGGTCTTATCCACCTGAGGCAGTATCATACACAAATGCTTAAACCGATCAGCTCAGGAGCTCCAGAGAATGAGCATATTTACTTTGGCAAGTACATCTGTACAGTTAACAGATAAAAGTAAATATCCCTCTGTCTCAGCAATTTGTAAATCCACTGAAAGGTAAAGAGCATGCCGGCCCTTGGCAGTACAGAGGGGAGAGACCTAAAAACAGAGTGATATGTTAAGAATGTTCCTACTTTCAGTCCTGCTGTAGTGAGCTCGGCGATTGGTTTTAAGAGACACCCTGATCACCTGTTGGACACAAAATCATTTGTTCCCACAGCAGAGCAACAACAGAAGCCCTCCCGAGTTTCCGAGGCAGATTGCGAAAATCTGACACTTTGTTGTTATCAGCATCCTCTTCTGGATGCAGCCTTTTTCCCACTTTGAGACATCTGCCATGACAGGCTGCTTTTACAGCTGGAAATGATACTCCGTAGGCAGAGTAGGACTCTGGTGTACAAACATAGTATAATCGCAAACTGAGAAAGAAAAGTCCTTGCACTAAATCCCTGGAAAGCAAATCTGACTTTTTCTTGGATTCTTTACAGCCTCCCACGGGAACTCAGTTTTAAAAGCATGTGCTCATGCTCATGTCTCTCCTTTTCTGTGATTAGTTTTATTTTTAACAATGGGCCAATATTTTTGTTTTCTACAAGTTACTTGAAGGATATAAAAAGTGGAATGCTATGCTCACAGGCGTATTGTAGGACACCGAGCAGATCATAACGGACAAAGAATGCAAGCATCTAATCTTTTTCACTCGTATGTAAAAAAATACTGCAGTGGCTTAGAAATGCCCTTGCCAAGTGCTGCTTCAACAAAAGGCAGACATCAAAACACACGATCAAATGAATTACTAATAACAGAGTGGACTGATTTGACCAGAGACCCTCTCTGATAACTGTTGGCACACAGGCTATACAGGTTATCAGTTCATGGACGGTGTGACACATTTGTAGCATGGATAGGTAGATACAACAACAACAACAACATTTATTTATATAGCACATTTTCATACAAAAAGTAGCTCAAAGTGCTTTACATAATGAAGAAAAGAAGAATAAAAGACAAATAAGAAATTAAAATAAGACAACCTTAGTTAACATAAGAAGGAGTAAGGTCCGATGGCCAGAGTGGACAGAAAAAACAAAAAAAAACTCCAGAAGGCTGGAGAAAAAAATAAAATCTGTAGGGGTTCCAGGCCACGAGACCGCCCAGTCCCCTTTGGGCATTCTACCTAACATAAATGAAATAGTCCTCTTTGTAGTTAGGGTTCTCACGGAGTCACTTGATGCTGATGGTTATACAGACTTCTGGCTTTTAATCCATCCATCATTGTTGGAACATCATGGTGCTTTGGGTAGATGGTGGTGGCACAAGCCACCACCAATAGGACACCGGAAAAGGAAACAGAAGAGAGAGTAGGGGTTAGTACAGATTTTGAATGGTTATTATAATGAATTGGATATACAGAGTGTCAGGATTAAATTACAGTGAAGTTATGAGAAGGCCATGTTAAAGTAATGTGTTTTCAGTAGTTTTTTAAAGTGCTCCACTGTATTAGCCTGGCGAATTCCTACTGGCAGGCTATTCCAGATTTTAGGTGCATAACAGCAGAAGGCCGCCTCACCACTTCTTTTAAGTTTTGCTCTTGGAATTCTAAGGAGACACTCAGTTGAGGATCTGAGGTTGCGATTTGGAATATAAGGTGTCAGACATTCCGATATATAAGACGGGGCGAGATTATTTAAAGCTTTAAAAACCATAAGCAGAATTTTAAAGTCAATTCTGAATGACACAGGTAACCAGTGTAGTGACATCAAAACTGGAGAAATGTGTTCGGATTTTCTTTTCCTGGTAAGGATTCTAGCAGCTGCATTCTGCACTAACTGCAAACGATTGATGTCTTTTTTGGGTAGTCCTGAGAGGAGTGCATTACAGTAATCTAGTCGACTAAAGACAAACGCATGAACTAATTTCTCTGCATCTTTCGATGATATAAGAGGTCTAACTTTTGCTATGTTCCTTAGGTGAAAAAATGCTGTCCTAGTGATTTTATTAATATGCGATTTAAAATTCAGATTACAATCAACGGTTACCCCTAAGCTTTTTACCTCCGATTTGACTTTTAATCCTAATGCATCCAGTTTATTTCTAATAGCTGGAGTAGAAGTGCATATGTGAGCGCAATGGGCTTGGTTACATACTATACGTCCCACGATGACTGTTAGTTTTCTTGAAGAGACCCCTTTAACATGAGTTTCACGTGTAGTTTCTATCCATATATAATTTACATTTACATGTGCCATTTAAATGCGCCTCTAGTTTCCGCCTGTGCTTATCTGTGCAGCACAGCTCACTGCTGCAACTAACCTGGAGTTAGAATAATGCATTTTATTTATACTAGGGGGCGCGCTTCGCTCGCCCACCCCGAGGGTTTGGTTTACCGGATATACAATGGGAATTGTTACATATGCATTATTTTCACTTTTACTTTACTGTAAAACTTTTGCAAAAACAATACCTGTCCTTTATTTCTGGCTCCGGGCGTGGTTAAATCTCTTTCTCACAGGACGTATAATGCTGCTGGCGTTGTGAAGTGGGGGGGGGGCAGCTGAACGCACGCTAAGGAGATGCAGTCGGACCATGTTGCGAGCAGCCTGTTTTGTTTGTCGTGCTGCAGTTGGATCATCTGCTGGCTTCCAACTGCTGCTGCTGGCAAGCTGTGTGTTCTGCTTGTTGCTTGTTGTTGTTTTAAGAGCTGGGAGCACATGATGTCTGACCAGCAAAAGCATTCCAACAACTGCTTGGTTAGATGTCTGTGAACTTGTTTTAAATGTTGTCTCACTGCCTTGTCTCGCGTGACGTTACAGTGTTTCTCGCGGGAAGTCAAATTGCAATCTCTTGGCACCAAGCCTCATGTTTTAAGGTCCCCACGAGATGCTCCGTGGTCAATCTCTTTCATCTTGTGGGTCTTTTAAGTGTCTTCTGAGAAGATCACGTCTTGTCTCCCTGGTCTCCCTTCCACCAAGGTTTTTTTTTATAATAGAGAGATGCTCAAGGCGCTTAGAAACTGGCTGCTTGTAATGAAAAGGTAAAAACGTGTCCTGTTGCACTACCATGAACGTTATTGTTTTAGCATTGTGGCAACTGTCTCGGGGTGGTACCCAGCTAGGACGCCCAGAAGGACCGGAGGAGGTCTTACGCCTCTTCCAGACCACGAGGGGGCGACTGCCCTGGTGGCTTTGGGGATCACGGGAACAGAGCTTAGAAGCTCAACCCTATAGGGGCCCGTTGTCACCGCCAGGGGGTGCCCAAATGCCTGGAGAGCCCTGGCCCTCAGCACTTCCACCACACCCAGAAGTGCTGGGGGGAAGAAGACCAGGGACACCTGGAGTGCACAGCCGGCACTTCTGCCACACCAGGGAGTGCCGGCAGTCGCTCATTGGAAGGCACCTGGAGCACATCCGGGTGGGAATAAGAGGGGCCACCTCCCTCCATTTGATGGCTGGAGTTGGGTGAAAGAAGACGGAGCTTGGAGGAGAGGAGTGGAGGCGGTCAGGAAGAGAGAGGAAGGCGTTGTGACAGGCCTGGACTGAGGGTGTTTGGTTATGAGGTACTGGGGTGTGTGTCAGTGTAAATAGTTGTAAATAAATGAATGTGGTGAATCAAACGATGTCTGCGTGTCTGTGTCTGGGCTGTTCCCCTCAGCATGTAGCCAAATATATGATCTAGTCTCATAAAGGAGGTGATAGGTCAAAAACACAGCTGCTGCCGCCACTCAGTTTACTTTTTAAAGCAGCACAGGTGTCAGGGCTGGATATCCTTTCACAGCCTACCCGACGGCTGGCAGAGCCCTTCACGATTCTTTTGTCATTTCCTCTGACTTTGATTGTTGTATGTGGATAGAAAACACATTTGCATTTCCAGTCATGTTAAATGTGAGCCTTATCTGTTTCTGACCAACTTCAAATGAGTCTGTGTGATTTATCATCAGCGTGTTTACACCCAGTTTTGCATCTGATGGTGGCGCACAATAATGCAGGTCTAAACGGGTGTATTTTGCTTTAGCTACAAATCCTCACCTGTGTCCATTCTCACTCGACGTTATGCACAGACCTTTGCAGGTGGTCTTCCAAATCTAAGGATGTAATGTATTGGAAACTTTTATGCACTCTTTACACTGAATGTGCTTATTTTCATCAGATGCAGGTTAATATTTTTACTTATTTGCCTGATGCTTGTATCGAAGGTGACTTACAGTACAATATTTCAGATTCAATTGGTAACATTTATTTATGTTTTTTCCATTTTGAGCACAGGCAGGTGAAATCACTTGCTCAGGGTCACACAGTGTTAGTAGTAGGATCTGAACCCACAACCTCAGGGTACAAACGCCTTAACCACTGTGCCGCACTGCCTACCCTTTTTTACTTTTGTTTTTGTGATTTATCCATTTTAGTAATTTTGCTCTTTATTCTATATTACATTCTAATTTCTACTTTGATGCATGTTCTGTATAAATAAATATATTTTTCTTTCTGATTATTTTTTAATTTTTCAAGCAAAGTATGTTGCCATTACAAGTGGTTGTAGAAGGATAGTTTGTGAGGAGCAAAAATACTAACGAGCTGGATTTCTGTCTAATTGCTGAACTGGTCAGCACACACTCAATATGACCTTGCCATTTTTGAGTTGCATATTTAATATACTCTGTTTATTAGGCATGATTTATGTTGCTGTAATAATAATTATTATTCTGATTTATCTTTAATGTAAATAATTTGTGATATCTGTGAAAATTGTAGAACTTACAACTTAGCACTCTTGCATGTCCTTTATAATGTACTAGCTGTCCCCTGCAGCTCTGCCCGCATAGTAGTGAAGCAGGACAAACTTTAAAAATCAATAAGAAAATAAAACAAAAATGTATCTCGCTCTCAAAAACATCAAATGTAACTAATTAACAATTTCTAAATGATAATGTCTGCTGAACAAACAGGTATCGCTAGCTAAGCGGAAGCAAGGTACGCTCCAGTACGTGGTGAGAGGAAGAGCGATTTGAATAGAGGCTGGCGCATGAATGAGGAGGACCCAGCCCGGCTCCCTACACCTGAGGTCCCACCCCCCCCTCCCATTAATGTAGGGACTGCATGGTGCTTTGATCAGGTGATGGTGGCGCAGATCACTAGGACCAATTTAATGTCACCAATCCACCTAACCTGCATGTCTTTAAACAGTGGGAGGAAACCACAGCACCCAGAGGAAACCAACACAGACATGGGGAGAACATGCAAACTCCACACAAACCCAGGTCTCCTTACTTCGTGGCAGCAGTGTTACCACTGCACCACTGTGCCCCTGGGTCTCAGGTGCCAACGCCTATTCCACCAGCACTAGGTACAAAGGTAGGAGCGAAATTGTAAGTGGAGTGCTAGTTCATGGCAGGCACACTCATTCACATGAGGCCAACTAGCCTAAAGCAAGATTTTTTAGGATATAGTAGGACGACTGAAGTTAAGGAAGAAGCATCCACATAGACATGGCGAGGGCATGCAATCTGCAAGGAATGACCAGGCCAGGATTCAAACAAAGGAGTCTAGAGCTTTGAGGCAGCCATGCTAATCAGTGTGCCACCAAAACTGTCTATAGAGCAGCAAATGTTATATTTTGCTAATTCATCAGCATGTTTTTATTTAATATAATGTAGTTAACATACTGTATATGAATATATAAAGTTGTGAAATTTCATAGTATAAAGAAAAACTGGAATATTCATTGCGGAATACCTAAATAATATGTCAAATAGATAGACTGTAAGTATGTTGTAAATATGTCAAAAGACTGTTTAGTTTATTGATTAAAGTGTATGTGCCTTCTTCTACCTCGAGGAAAGACTAGTGAAGTAAAGCATTTTCCAACTTTCCTCACCTTTGACTTCAATATTATACAACTTGATGTGTAAATAAACCTGGGTGCACTGAGTAACCTCTCTCTTAAAACTTTCTTTTGCTTGTGACACAGTTTTATGAAACCAGCTTCAGACGTACAGATTTCTTTTCCAGTAGTAAATTTCACTTCTTGGCTGAGCACTAGCATGTTTTTTTCCCCCCAGGGACCCCCCATAATCTGTACCATGCCAATTATTTTTATGTGCACTCTGACACCTCTGTCTTACTGTTTTCCCTTCTTCAGAATACATTAAGAGATAGCCAAACACTTGTGTAATTATTGACAGTCCAGGAAAAATGAAGTTTTTGAAGAAAAAATACTCTGTTGCAAGATCAGTCTTTCTTCATTCTGTACATACTGGGGCTGCTTGACATATGTGGGGCATTGTTTACCTCTAAATTACATTTGTAGGAGTTTATATGGTCTGTTGAGATTTCCCGAAGGGCTGAAACTCAAAGTGCAAGATTTGTTGCTGTGTACGTTTGATTGAGAAAGCTGGCTGTCCGTTATCCATCTGGCGTTAAGCTCGAGCACTTTAAAGTGTACAGCATTTCCATACTTTCTACAGTCCAATGCCAAGCTATACTAATCGACTTTAAATTGGCCTGATATGACTTTGAGTACGAGTGTTGGCTTGAGTATGCTTTGTAATGGGTTGGTGTCCCATCCAGAATGGGTTGCTGCTGTGGAAGACAGCCTGGACACGGACAGGCAGACATCGTTAGTTCACCCACAACACGTTTATTTACAGCTATTTACAAATAAGTGCACCACAAACCCCAAAGTCCCCAAAAGTCCAGGCCTCTTCATCCAATGCCTCCTCTTTGTCTCTGGCCGCCTCCACTCCTCTCCTCCCGAGCTCCGTCCTCTTCCACCCAAGCCCCCGAATGGAGGGCGGCGGCCCCTTTTAAGACCACCCGGATGTGCTCCAGGTGCCTCCCGACAATCTTCTGCCGGCACCGCCCAGTGTGGTGGAAGTGCCAGCTGCGCACCCGGAAGCACTCCAGGTGTTCCCGATCCTCTTCCCCCCAGCACTTCCGGGTGTGGTGGAAGTGCTGAGGTCCAGGGCTCCCAAGGCATTGGGGCGCCCCCTGGCGGTGATCATGGGCCCCTACAGGGTTGAGCTTCATAGCTCTGTACCTGTGGTCCCCATAGCCACCAGGGCAGTCGCCCCCACGTGGTCTGTGGGAGGCGTCTTATTCTAGACAGGAAAAAGTGTGATACTTATTTTTTGAAATTTTGTGTGAGCACCAGTGTTGGAACGATCCAAAAGTTTGCCTTTGGTACTGATCCTCACCTCTGTACTGGTACCAAAATGATACAGAAGCAAATAATGGAACCCCCTGCCCCAGCTTTCAGCTGCTTTATCCCCCTGACCTGCACACACGTGCACTGCCCGCCTCTGCTACATTCTGTTTGCCAGGGTTCAGAGGCAGCCCATCCGCTACACCATCCTCTGGTTTCAGCAGGTTCTGCCAGAGGTTCACAGGTTCTTATTCGAGCTTTCCCCATCATATTAAAACGAGGAATGGGGTTGGGGAAGGTGTCTCCTCGTGGACTTTTGAGATTGATGATATACACATAATATAACAAGGAGCTGAGGTGAGGCCAGAAGGGATTGGGTTTGGTATGAGGTGCCGGTACACAACCTCATGAATTTCTGGTACTGATATTATCATAATGCTGGTTTAGTATGTCATCATGTTTAGAGATTCCTCATCAGATCTGGAGAAGTATGGAACAGTCGTCATTACATTTTAACATAACATGCATGAAAATAGTATACCGTATATACTCACGTTTAAATTCTCCCACAGATAAGTCAGAGCTTGATTTTACTGTATAATTTCCATTATTTTATAATGTTGGTCGTATAAGTCGAATGCGGAAAACTCACGCTATTGGTCCAAGAGATTATGATATGCTAACGCCCACCTGGGTGAGTAACCATGGAGCACACAGCCTTTTTTTTCTATGTATTGTGCCTACGTGACCACACAGTAATACTAGAACAATTCCAAAGTGATGTTTGCACTGTTTTGTGTTTTTTGTATCTTACACTCTCATACACCTTTATCATAAGAGCATCCCTTATCTACGATGGAGTGTTTGATCAGAAGAAAATATGAAGCTGGTTTTAAATTAAAAGTTGTTGAAATGGCGAAAGAAATTGGTAACTGCGCTGCTCCAACATAATTCGATGTGTCTGAGAAACTGATGTGAGATTGGAGGAGGCAAGAAGATGTAAAAAAAAAAAAAAGTGTCGTATTTTTGAACGGGCATATAAGTTGGGGTCTGATTTTATGATAGATTTTTTGGATTTCAAGACCTGACTTATACACGAGTATACATGGTATTAAAAAATTAAAAATCTTATATTACCTGTGACGTTCATAATTACCTGCAGTCCTGAATTATCCCATTTCAGGTTGACAGTATAAAAACCTACAAGAAATGCAGGTGGTAGCTGAGTAAACCAGTTACATTTGCTATAGGCAAGTTTGCTTTCAACTTTCTCTTTTAAAATTTTAATCTGCTTCATTGTCAACTATTCATAGTTCATCGATTAATTCATGGACAGGTATTGTTGGTTTCTATTTATATTTAATGAGTTTTTACCTTGTTCTTTGTGTTTTTTAACTAATGTGCATTTATATGTGCAACAGTTCTGCATTTAGTACTTAGTATTATCTATAATTGTATTTTAACTTAGAAGTGTTCAGTGTTCTGTGCCTGCATTTAGTGAAGAGTGCTATACAAAAAATAAGTTGTATTGTATAGCATAAACTGGAAGACAGCAACTGCTATGATGAATGCAGTGTGTAGTAGGCCACATAAGCGTTTATGGATTACGGATAAACGAAAACCAGATTAACAAAATATTTCTTATCATCACTTGGGCAACATCAAAAGAGTGTCACTCCTGTGAATTACTGTAGCCCCACATAATTCTCTTTCCTTGTTTTGTGTGAAAGATGTAAAGTGAATGCTCTAAGACACCAAACATTTGTAAAGAGTGGATGTGAAGTAATACATCGCCTGTTGTTAACAATTTAAAAGCCGCACTGTACTTCTCCAGCTAAAAAATATTCACCAATAACTTCAAGATTTTGAAGGGGAGTCTTCAGCCCAAGCATTTTTAGATGGACAACGCTAAAAGAAAGAACAGTTTACAGTGGCATTTCAGAGATGTTTAAACCCACAATGCCAGATCAGATATGAAGTCATATTTATTTACTAAAATATCATACAGTCATATAATTATTATATTCAATTTAAACATATGATCACATAATTGTCTTTACCTGTCTTTTGGAAAATATCATCAGGTTGAAATTGAAGGTCCCCGAAGCACTACTGTATACCAAAATACTTAGAAATCTATTTATTTATGGTTCTCTTTTTGAAAGAAAACCTTTTTAACATTGATGTGAAATTTACCGCTGACCAGCTTCCTCCTGAGAAGCTGTGGACTTGTTGAAGAATTCATTTTAAAGTAGCAACTGGCGCCCACTATCTGACCAGTCCTCTCCATAATTTGTGTTCTGTTATCTCCAAATATGAAGCTGGTGTCGGCCTTGTATGCACATCTTCATCTTTTAGGCCATGACTGGTAGAGTGGTACCATGACCTCCCTTGTTTGCCCCATCTCACAGAAAGCCATTCTTAGAAATTTGTCTTCATTCTCCAAAAAACAGACTTATCAGCATTTTCAGTTTAAACTTGCACACAGTCTATGCCTCACCCCTCAGAAGTACCATGCCTTGGATCTGACTGACTCTCCCCTTTGTCACTTCTGACCTCGGTATATTTCTTTAGATGTTTTCTGGTCCGTCATCTCTGGCTTTTCAATCTTCTATTCTCTCTGTTTATGTTCCTTTCCTGTCTTAGATATTCTTCTCCTGGACGTTTCTTCTCTTTTCTTCACTTCACAAAGGTTACTTTTCTTGGGTATGATTGTTTCTAAATTAATACTGGGATCAGTTGGAAATCCTCTGATTCTCCCTTTTAACTCTTGGAAATACTCTTTCTTGAATCCAGTTTTGCGTGAACTTTCTGTCAATCAAATCAGAGGGACATCAGGTGACCAGAACAGAGAAATGGTAGTCTGCTGTATTTATAGCTTGAGGCCTCTGTTTGTTGTGAAAATAAAGACAAATTACTCTATACTACTGCTTTATTTTTTTAAGTATAGTCCGAAAGAATATCACTGGGCACATACTTAATGGCATCACGGTGGCGCAGTGGGTAGCGCTGCTGCCTCGCAGTTGGGAGATCTGGGGACCTGGGTTTGCTTCCTGGGTCCTCCCTGCGTGGGTTTCCTCTGGGCGCTCCGGTTTTCTCCCACAGTCCAAAGACATGCAGGTTAGGTGGATTGACGATTCTAAATTGGCCCTAGTGTGTGCTTGGTGTGTGAGTGTGTTTGTGTGTGTCCTGCGGTGGGTTGGCACCCTGCCCGGGATTGGTTCCTGCCTTGTGCCCTGTGTTGGCTGGGATTGGCTCCAGCAGACCCCCATGACCCTGTGTTCGGATTCAGCGGGTTGGAAAATGGATGGATTGACATACTTAGTTCACAGCGTATTTATACAATACCTCTGAACTTTACAAAAGATCCCCAAACACAACAGCCTCGATAGCCAGAGCTTTCTGTTCTAATACCAGTCTTAATTTTTGATGTCTTTTGTTTAGTGTTTGATTTGTTCTTCTCACAGGCTTACTCTGTTTGTAATGCTTCTCTCCTGGAACTGACCTCTTTTTGGTTGAGTGGTGGTTGGGTGCTGGAAGACCACTAAGAGTGATACTTTACAGACAAAAACTGATTCTTATCACTCATCTTGCTCATCTTTTATTCTTCTGCTGTCTTCAATAAAATTCTTATGACAACAAGAAGTAACAGCTGACATCCACCCTTCAAACTCTTTAAAATTTTAAACTTTTCTATCATGTCATGTTGTAATCTCCCTTTAACTTAAGATGAAAAGATTTTACTCTTTCACACATTCCTCATTGTTCATGCCCTACAGTCCTGGAATCAGTCTAGTGGTTCTTGTTTAAACTTTCTCTACTGTGTGGTCCCCGCGGGGTGCTGCAGCTCCCCAAACTCCCGACACAAGGGCTCGGACACAAGTTCCAATGAGAAGAAAAAGGTTTTATTGTGTGAAACCCTTACAAGGAAGTGTTTCCCACACCACAACTATAATTCTCCCTCTGGGCCACACTGTTGTCTCTGCTCCACTCCTCCAGCAAGCTTCCTTTTCCTCCTCCCAGCACTGGCTCCATATGTTGAGGCAGGCAGCTCCTTTTATGCTAGTGTCCCAAATCTGTATCTCAGAAACAGTTCCGGGTGAAGTTGGAGCTCGACAAATTAGGATTTGTTAGTCCCTTCTGTGACCCCTGGTGGCACCCACAGAATTCAACGAGACTGAGCCAAAAAACTACAGTTCCCTATGTGCTCTGTGGGAATCCATAGTGGTGCTATTACCCTGGAGGGTAATGCCATCTATCATGTAGGGGAAGACAGTGCCTTGAACAATTTCTCTTCCCCTGTCCTTCCATGCTCCGGGTGTCCTGAGTGGGTACAGCTCCGGTTGGGATTCCAGTCCGAGCATGGCGTCTCTCACAACTGCGATTACATCTTTGTTGTGATGTGAAGACCAAAACTGCCCTCAGTATTCAAGACGAGCTTCATAAGTCCATGATATCTTAAAACTATCCTCCTTTGACTTTTAACCAATACAGCATACAGTGCCACCCAACAGCTACTGACCTTCTTTACTGTTTATGCCCACTCTGTATGTGGACAATGATGGGTCTCCTGTGACTCCTGAGTCCTTTTTATATGGTGCGCTTTGAAGTGTCAGGGCCTCACTGTGTAATTATATCTAATTTTTGTTCATATTGTTACTCTTATATGTGTTTCATTAAACTTAATCAAAAGCTTATCTGCTTGGGTCTGTCTTGTAACACTTTTGCTGGCTCTATAGAGTATTTTCTATTTCTATATTCTATTCTTCCTGCTTTACTGTCATCTGAAAATTAACTGGCTTGTTAGTTACACTTCTTTTAAAATTATTCAGTTTGACAAAAAGTTGTTTGCACCGGAAACCCGTTTGCTTGTCTTTGCTTGAACCAATTTTGAACCCATCTGCACACTGCATCCTGAATTTCTGCTACTGTTAAAGTTTGATTATTGATCTTGCATATCATAGCATATAAAAATCAATATACCGTATACAAAATATCATATGCACCCCTCCGATCAAATGGTTTTGTTACTTCTGCATAGATTTCTGCCATGTATTTAATGATTGCTTCTGTTAGTTTCCCCAAGATATGCATTAACTGGTCTGTAGTTGCTAGTGTTGGCCTGATCATCATTTGTAATGGGATAGCATCGGCTACAGTTTCTTCAGTATGCAGTGATTTCTGAAAAAATAAAAAAATAAAAAATGGTTTATATAATCACTAACTTCCCTGAGCACTTCTAACTAAATGTTATCTGGTCCTAGCAATTTGCCAGATTTCAGCCTTTTTAATCATTACATATTCTCTTTGTAATCTCCAAATTATTTAGTATGTCATTATTATTCATGTAGCTACTTGGAGGTTTTGCCTTTTCCTCACAGGAAAACTTCAAAAATGCATGAATGAAGAGGAGTTGCTATTTCCTTTATTTATATTTTAGTTAGCACTACTCTTCATAATATACTTCACCTCCTCCTTGACAGTTCTTTCACTACTAAATATTGATAGAACTCTTTAGAGTTAATATTTGCTTTTCCTGTGATATAAATTATTTTAAGAATTTCTGATGTTCTTGTAAATTGTTCCTCTTAAGTCACCAGGGGTGCAAACCAGCCCAACTTGGTGTCGGTCCCAAGCCCAGAAAAATAGAGAGGGTTAGTGACAGGAAGGGCATCAGGCTGTAAAGTCTAGCCATAACCTTAATGATGGAATCCGTTCATTTCGAGAAGGTTAATCAAGCACATAAATCCCCACATAGTATTGGTAATCCTGCAGTTATTTGTCTCCTCCATCTTCTATTGGTTGCTCCCGTTAGTGGTCGCCACAGCGGATCATCTTTTTCTATATCTTTCTGTCCTCTGTTACACCCATCACCTACATCTCCTCTCTCCCCACATCCATAAACCTCCTCTTAGCCCTTCCTCTTTACCTCTTGCCTGGCAGCTCTATCCTTAACATCCTTCTCCCAAGATCCGAAAGGGTTCATCACATCCCAGCTACCCAGCCACAAGTATAGTTAAGGTGGCAGTTTTGTTATATGCTGTTATTGAAAAAATCGGTTTTGACTCATTAGTATTATTGAAAGAAATACTAAATATACCACATGCTGTTTCCATGCACTCTTGCCTCCTCCTACTTCCTAAAACATTTGTGTTATGGGCTGCAGCTCATTATTTATTTTTTTTCTAAAAAAAATGAATGGATGAATCATGAGAGTACTTTCATAATAATGTCATAACTGAATGTCATCCAGCCAATATTACATTCTCCACTAAAAGTAGATAGAATAATATTAACTCTGGCCATTATGTATTCAAAATGGTTCAGAGTGCCGTGATGAGTTAGTTTCTTGGTTTAGACATTAAACATGTTTGTGTGTGTTTCTTGTGTCTATTTTAGTGTTCTACACACGTGCAGATAAGAAAAGGAATTGGGTTTAAGTACCGTACACCCTGGATGCAGAATGTGCTGAATATCTATACTAATAAAAGGCAAAGCCCTCACTGACTGACTCACTGACTGACTGACTGACTGACTCACTCATCACTAATTCTCCAACTTCCCGTGTAGGTAGACGGCTGAAATTTGGCAGGCCCATTCCTTACAGCTTACTTACAAAAATTAGGCAGGTTTCATTTCGAAATTCTACGTGTAATGGTCATAACTGGAACCTGTTTTTTGCCCATATACTCTAATGGATGAGGCGGAGTCACGTATCGCGTCATCACGCCTCCTACGTAATCACGTGAACTAAAAGCAAGGAAGAGATTTACAGCACGAGTCAAACGCGGGAACGAAGGTAAATGACGTTAATTTTTGAGTGTCTTTTAATACTGTGTAAGCATACATATTAACACGTGCAATTAAACGTGTGCATTTACAGGGTGATTTCTCAGGCTTAAAAGCTCGCCTTTTATCAAACGTGGGAACAAAGGTAAATAATGTTAATTGTTGAGTGTCTTTAATACTGTGTAAGTATACATATTAACACATGTGCAATTAAACGTGTGCATTTACGGGGTGATTTCTCAGGCTTAAAAGCTCGCCTTTTATTAAAGAGGTAAATGCAAACTGTTTTCATTCTGAAGGGCACAAACCACGTTAGATTTCATGCTCAAGAGTAAACTCAGCACACAGCTTGGTCATATTACAACTGGTTCATTTTCCTCAGTTTAAAAAGGTTTACTTTTCTTCTTAATAAAATTTTTAAAGCAGTACTTCGCCGCTGTGAAGCGCGGGTATTTTGATATATATCAAAATATATTGCGTCATCACGCCTCCCACGTAAGCACGTGAACTGACCCACTGCCGTTTGCAATACCATATTCGCGAGATACAAGTTTAATGAGAAGACACAAGGTATGGACATCGCAACATCACACAAGACAGCGGCTCACGTGAAGTGACTGAACGCAGCAGGAGTGATCACTTCGATGAATCAAACCTGTTCAAAAAACACATTACACAATTGATAAGGTACGAAAACAATATGAAACCGATTGTGGATTTGCGTACAGCCACTGAAACTTTGTGACGGCACGAGACTTCAGGTCACGTGTCTGCAAAAGAACGTCATTGAGGCAACTATTTTTACTGGCGGTGGCTCAGGGGAGAGAGTTTTTATTCCTCGCATCCCCGTTATACCCTCTGATCTCCCATTTCAATTCAAACGCCTCCAATTTCCACTAAGGCTCTGCTTCGCAATGACAATTAATAAGTCTCAGGGACAGACCCTACAAAAGGTTGGCATTGATTTGAGGCAAGACTGATTTTCACATAGCAAACTGTACGTTGCATGCTCAAGAGTAAGCTCAGCACACAGGTTGGTCATATTACAACCAGAGGGGCGAACTGACAACGTGATATACAAAGAGATCCTTAACAAATAATTATTGATTCATTTTCCCTCAGTTTAAAAAGGTTTACTTTTCTTCTTAATAAAAATTTTAAAGCAGTACTTCGCCGCTTCGAAGCGCAGGTATTTTGATATATATCAAAATATATCGCGTCATCACGCCTCCCACGTAAGCACGTGAAATGACCCGCTGCCGTTTGCAATGCCATATTCGCGAGATACAAGTTTAATGAGAAGACACTTTTAACTGCCGGGTCTTAGCTAACATTAAATAAACCCGTGGACATTGCAACATCACACAAGAGAGCGGATCACGTGAAGTGACTGAACGCAGCAGGAGTGATCACTTCGATGAATCAAACCTGTTCAAAAAACAAATAACACAATTGATAAGGTACAAACAGAATATGAAACCGATTGTAGATTTGCGTACAGCC